>NW_027053108.1:0-59000 GCF_011386835.1 Chrysemys picta bellii | reverse complement strand
TGCCCACCCTGCCCCATAACTGGCTTGGAGGGCTACACCACCACCACTGACCAATATTTCCAATGGCTGATGGAACTGGATATTAATATAACACAAGTAACTTTGTCCCTTTTTATATTGTATTGTATTTGACTTTGTTTAAAATTAGCCTGGTTTGCTTGTTAAATGAAGTTGTATCTTGCTTTATTATTGATTTATTTCAATATTTAGTTCAGCATTTGTAGAGCACCTTTCATCCTAGGAATAGGACTCTTACATTGGAGAACCATAGCTTACAGTGAACAACCCCAAAGACCAGCCGTAAAGAAACAGGGCGTTTACTTGAAATAAATAATTCCTCAAGAGCTTAATCCTGCTTCCACTGAAGTCAAGGGGAGTTTTGCCATTGGCTTCTGTGGGAGTGGAAGCGGCCTCTGATGACTCTCAGCATCCTTTACTGGTTATGTTGAATATTGTTATCTCTGCGTCAAACCTAAGTTCACCCTCAAAGCTCAAGCAGTCAGGTTCTAGGTGTATCAAGTGCAGCTAGACTGGGAAGGTGGAATCCATCCTCCCCAATATGAGGATAGGATGGAAGGCTGCAGTGAAGCCACTGCCCTTCCTGCCTGTGGACTGGTCTGGTTGCAGCAGCCTCCCCCTGCATGCCAGCTATGGGGCGTGTGGGACAATGGGATCCACACAGTATGGATCCCAGGCTACCTGCCCGGATCTGCTCCAGACCCACCCTATTGCTGACCTTCGTTCTAGCCAATGTTGGGCTAACAGGGGACACCCTTTGCACAGCAACTGAGGTTGCACAGACACCCCTGCATGGCTGCTCCCAAGGCTTCCCCAGGCAGCTCCAGTGTTGGACTCGAATGGTGCAAATGTGTACACACTGGCTCCCAGTACCACAAGTCAGTTTTCACCCAGAATTGGTAACGCATCAGCTAGGTAATAGACAAGGTTACAGCATAAGGGAAAGTGTCACATAATAAGAAGGCTTAACCACAGATTAGTGCACTGAATCAGCTGGCTCAGTAAGATCACTGTAGCAAAATGCCCTGCTACTTGCTCTATTTGCTAATATCATCCGAAATAAATACCTCCTCTGTCTCTTACTTCTCTCCGACTTTCACCAATATCTTCTTCCTTCTATGGAATAAATTGTACCTACCATAGTGAGATTTCTTCATGTGGGTGCGCAGGCCAAATATGACTACTTCAGCATCCACCAGACCAACAGCTCTGTGGCTGGTGATCTTCCCTCTGGATTTATAGTCCTGGCCCATGGTCATTTGTGGTGGAGGATACAACAACAAGGATGATTTAATAAGCAAGTTATTGGAGCAACTGAATTTCTGCATCTAGAAAAAGATGCTGCTAATGCCTCTGACAATGCATGGGAGCCACCTATCTCTTAGGTCATTTGTGTAACACACTGAAAACGACTCTATCAATTCCTTTTTGTAAGTGCTGCTCTGCAGAGAACATTGCCTTGATCATTTGGATAGTTGAAGAATACTTTCATAAGACACCTCTGCTACAATTGGCCAAATTTTCAGGCAGCCACCTTAAATGCAACCACACAATTGAGTGCATCCATGATACACATACAAAATCGACCTATTTGTATGCCCCAATCGGATGCGCTTGCAAATTAAGGAGTCGTGGGGAAAACCTGGCTGTTTAAATAATTCATAACACAAAGAACAACACAGCAGAAATTAACCATTAAGAGACCTGATAGCTCCATCATAAACCCATTAGCTCAATCACAGACAGTTCTCTAGTGCACCCTTTTATGATGCAACCAGATACCTTTAAAGGATGTCCAAGGGTAGACACCACAGCGGTGCAGGCTCTGGCTTGTTAGAAACTTAAGTAAAAGGGAACTCTCAAGGTGAGACTGTATCTGCAATTTACTTCTCTTATTGTTTCTAAGGAGCTATGTCAGTAAGAGGCAGGCTTTGGTAACCTGCCTTCTAGAGCCACTCTGCATGAATTCCCTTCACAAGTACAGGTTTATAAGCACTGTGTACAAGGCCTAATACAAAACAGGGAAACATGGGGGGGGGAAGAGTAGATTTTACACAAATCCCATTGCACAACAAGCATGTGTTGGGAACATGGCAGGAAACCTGCTTACAAGGGGCAGTCAAAAGAGATCACTAATGCTGGCCAACATTGTTGCGCAAGTTACTGTGTTGAAAATGCCCCTTTCTTACTGTTTCTAACAACTACCCTGCAAGGATCGACCGTGAGCCAGAGGCAACATGGAGCAGTGCAGCCACTGAGGGAGTCTCTGAGCAGCCTAGTGCAATGCAATAGGTGGGGAGCACCACCCTTTGGACTGGTGGCTTCCTCCTGTGTGGGTAACATCTGCCCCAGACTCTGCATGGAAATAGTGATCTCTGTGCTCCCATGAGCACAGGGACCAGAGGACATAGCTCTTTGCAACATCTTCTGCTCCCTCCCAACTCTAAAGTACTTACATAGTCCCCATTACCATAGTATCGGAGCATCTGAATCCTATTTTATCTTCCCCAAGCCTGTGTGAGGTAGGGAAATACTACTGGCCCATTTTACAGATGGGGAATTGAGGCACAGAGTGACTTACCCACAATCCCACAGGAAGTCTGTGGCAGAGCAGGGAATGAACCCAGGTCTCCCAAATTCCAGGCTCGCCCCCCTAACCACTGGACAACTCTTCCTTTTCCATTCCTGTTACGTGGACTGGCACAAGGGCCAGTCACAATCTGGCCCTAAAGCTTCTCAAATAAAATAGCTTCTCTCTTAACAAAATAATTGTATAGAGTGACTTGGCCCTCATTCAGCAGGCGAAAGATCTTGGCCATGAATTACTGAGGGCGCCAACAAAATAAGCTTTATTAGGTATACTCTGGCAAAGGAGCAGTATGAGGAAGTGATTTTTAATGGCATTTACGCCACTGTTCTCTCATTATTCCTAAGCCTTTGCCCATCAAACTAAGGGGGTTTTTAGAGGAAAGTGAGGAGAGCTTTTAGGTCACTCTGAGGAAAAAGTTCTGGCTGTGAAATCTTTTCTTAATGCTGACTAGAGGAGCCTGGCTTCACTCCCCTTCCCCTTCTCTCTTCACTTTTTGAGTGAATTCACTCACTGTTCATTAGAGCAAGGCATGAGCCAGATGTCCTGTGGGGAGGCTACTCTCCCTGCTCTGCCAATGCACCTCAACCCTGCCCCACAGCACCCGCTTCTTCTTCTGCTGAGTGCTCATTCTGTGACACGTACAAACGAGACTGTGGCTCCCAGTAGGGGGCTTCATTGGGCTAGGTGTTGTACTCAAACATAGTGAAGCAAAATTCAACCCACCCTTAACTATGGAGGTGCTACTGTGCTTCTGTATTTATAGTCCCAGGTCTGAAGAGCTTGGTCTTGATTCAGGTGGTTTTGCAACTCCACATGGGTATGCGCTATCCTGAATTTTGACTTGAACTTCGGTTTGGAACGAATTCAGAACCTAAAAGCTAAACTCAGAGGAAACCACCTAAGTTTGCCCCCTGGGTTACTATCAAAACCATTAATTTTGCACGATTTCTCCATTCAAAACTACAGATCAGTCCAAGTTTTCTAGAAAATGGTTGGCCAGGTTTGGTCGAAACTAGATCCAGGTTCACGAAAAAGCTTCATGAAACTAGTTTCCAGATCTCTTCATGAACTTCATCTGACTTTCCGCACTTGTAACCAAACTCAAACTGAGGCCAATTTTGTCTGGTCTCATGTTTCATTGTGAACATTTTTTCACAGCTCTAGGTGTTAGGGCTATCAGAGGTGGATGAAGCACAGAACTCCCATAAACATGGGGAACTCCCATAATAGGACTTCTGTGTGTCTCATCCACTGTGTATGATGCTGAAATCCTATTTCGCTGTAGCCAATATTGGAGTCACTTTGAAGTGAATTAGTAATAACGTGGAAGAAAAGAGAGGGGTGGTTACAGTTCATACATTAAAGTAATTCCAAGCAGGTCAGATTTACTACAATCCTGGCACCATTTTGTACTCTATCTAGCCATTTCAAATCGGCTAAGAGAGGGATATATCAGACGGTTATAAAATGACTGTGAAAAGGCAGAGACTTTGGCTAGAAACCTACACTGTAATGCACAGAATAAGGACTGCCAAAAATACTGAGTTAGACAACGCTCTGATGATATTTCCTCACACAAGCCCAGCAAGATGGTGCTTTATGTCAAGCAACGTGAGTCAATCCTCCAAGGAGGTTGCTCGAATGGAAATCAGATTGAAGGAGAGCCCAGCGTGCTGCGCTGCTGCAGGTTCTGTCCCTTGAAGTGAAAAGCAGGGGTGAGAGTGAGAGTGGTAACAAATGATGTGCTTGTGGAGTGTCAATCACAATGGAATTTCATACTGGCCCTGCATGACAGCCGCGCTGTGAGTGCTCTTCTAGAGTTAACGTTGTGTCAGCACTTCGGTGAGTTTATCCTTCGGTTGATTATTTGTCCTCAGGGCAGAAGCTGAGTATTCTAGGAGTTAACCTGGCAACAGCTTTCTTCGTATAAGTTCAGCTAGTGTGCAGCTGAAGAGCTCTTTAAACTCTCATCCCTGCTGCTTTGCTCAGTTTATCCACCACAGCACAGTTTTCATGGAGTGATCCAGGCTGGGAGCATGAAATCCAGACTCTACAGCGAGGGAAAGGACTGGGTCCTAAGCACCTTCACGAAGGCAGACTAATTACTAATTACTAATGCCAACGCTAGTTGCAGGGAGCAGAACCTGTTCCCTTCGGCTGATGTTGCTCACAGACTGACATTTAGGGGGATCACTACTAGCTGGGGACTGGGCTCACCAGGTATTTCCCACATCCAGAAGATTGAGTTGCACCAGTTTAACTTACATGCCAACATAGCTTAACCCCCTGTGTGGGCCCTCCTTTCAGACGACGAGTTGTGGTTTAAGCAAAACCTGTTCCCATTCAATTTGCACTGAAATAAGAATGTCCACATGGATGTTTGAACCAGTTTAACAATATCTGTTGAAATGTACACCTTAAGTTATTGATGCAACTTTCCCATGTAGATGAGGCCTAACTGAGGTCCTATGACTGTTGCCTGTGGGGATGTATCTTTTCGAGGAAAGAAGGTGCATTTTTTACAAGATCGCTATCTCAATGTAAATCTTAGTGTAGATAGGGTGACCAGATATCCCGATTTTATAGGGACAGTCCCGATTTTGGGGTCTTTTTCTTATATAGGCTCCTATTAACCCCCCCCCTCCCCGTCCCGATTTTTCACACTTGCTGTCTGGTCACCCTAAGTGTAGACAAGGCAAGTGGTGCTTTTACCTCAAGGAGACGTGGCCACAGGAAAAGGGGTGTGGCCAGGATGCCCCTGTGCTATGCAGTCTTTTCAGACACTTGTGCTCATTACAGCCTGGTGCAAAGGGACTGGTGAGCATAAAGCTGGGACACAACAGTTCAGGGCAGCACAAAGGGATGCTTTAAACCCCTTTCAAACCACACCACCTAAATACCATTCGGTGCAGTTTAGCTGCCGCTCTGCGTGTCTTCAAAGTGTGTTGGGTAATCCATAGTCTAGAGATTTGAAAAAGAAGAGTGGTTTGGTATTTAAAATAAAAACCTACCCAAACTGCACCATCAGTGGCAAAGACCCGGAAATTCAAAGTTAAATGAGCTGTCAGTGCTTTAAAATAGGCCTCTACTTTGAATTTCCTAGGTTAGTTTAACCAGCTGAATGCTATGCAAATATATCACTGGTATTCACAATGTATCTATTTTTATTGCAGTAGCACTATAGAGCTCCAGTTATGGCCCAGCACCCCAGTATACTAGGCACTCTACAAACACAGAGCAAACAGGCAGTCCTGGACCGAAAGCGCTTTGGAAGTTGTATGAAATAAAATAACAGATGGTTCTAAGGCCATCTGTGCTGATCAGAAAGTTTAACTGATCTCTGCTGACAATGATATCAAAGCCAATTTTTTCAAAAGCAACTCATGATTTTGGGTGCTCCGTTTCAAGACACTCTAAAGGGTCCCTTTTAAAGTGTTCCTAGATGGACACTCAAGAGTTGAATTGCACAAACTCGCCAGTCACTCTTGAAAATCTTGTCTTACGCATACACACTCATCTTTTATGTCAGGAGTTATCAAAATACTGTCGAAGGAGTAGCTCATTTGAGTAACAGACCAGGATGATTACATGTTAAAATGATTGCTGTTCCCAGATATCTGCTGTACATTATAAGTCAGCGTCCAAAATCAATTAGGAAGGATCACATCATGCCACAGAAGTGTAGTGTAATCTCATTCTTCCTGAACAATGGTACTAGTTATTAGTTTCTTAAAGATGTGTCAGGAATAGCAATGGGTGAATAGTTCATGACAGATTATTTATACGTCAGATTTGCTCTTCTTTTTTCTGTTTGCAAATTCTCTGAAATACATTTGTAATTCAGAATTATTTGCCAAGTAATTCTTGGTGCATAGCTCATGTGCAGAAAGTTCGCTGCAGGTATTTGATAGCAGAACTGTTTTGATGTTGGTAATAATACCTGGCTCTTACAGAGCACTTTTCTTTAGTACATCTCATAGGGTTTTTCAAAGGAGGTCAGTATCATGACTGATGAAGGAAGGCAGAAAGAATTGGGTTTGTTTAGTTTGGAAAAGAGAAGACTGAGAGGGGACATGATAGCAGTTTTCAGGTATCTAAAAGGATGTCATAAAGAGGAGGGAGAAAACTTGTTCACCTTAACTGCTAAGGATAGAACAAGAAGCAATGGGCTTAAACTGCAGCAAGGGAGGTTTAGGTTGGACATTAGGAAAAAGTTCCTAACTGTCAGGGTGGTTAAACACTGGAATAAATTGCCTAGGGAGATTGTGGAATCTCTGTTTCTGGAGATATTTAAGAGTAGGTTAGATAAATGTCTATCCAGGATGGTCTAGACAGTATTTGGTCCTGCCATGAGGGCAGGGGACTGGACTCGATGACCTCTCGAGGTCCCTTCCAGTCCTAGAATCTATGAATCTATGAATATCCCCATTTTACAGATGGGGAAACTGAGACATGGCAAGGGGCAGGCCAAGCTGGGTATAGAAGACAGCTCTTCTGACCCACAGTGCATGCTCTAGCCACTTAGGCTACATTAGTATGTGTCAAGATTCGTACATCACAAAGTATGTGACCAGGAAACAGGGGGCTTCCCTATGACAGTCTGTGATCATTAGATATCATGGCATCTGGAGCTACTGGCAGAACAGCCTTCAAAGGTGCACCAAACTGCCCTGAGGATCCGTGCGGGGCAGGGTGCAAATAATATCTTTGCATCCGTGCGGGGCGGGGTGCAAGTTTCACATGTTCACAGCTCAGGATCCAATGTCTTTGACATTAGTGGGAGTCTTTCCATTGACTTCAATAGGCTTTGGATCAGGCCCAGAGCCCATAACCTTCTCTTTGTGATATTGCAGTCTGTTGCTATGGGAATGATTTGTGAGGTCACAGACTCAGGACCATAGGCCAAGTGCACTGAAGTCCAAATTAATTTCAAGCGGGGGAAACACAAGCAGACTCAAATTTGGCCCTTTGAGTCGATTTCGCTGCAGAAGCAAGCTGGGGGGAGGATGAGTTGGGTGGGAGCCCACATGTGCTTAAACCCCAGTATCTGATATTTAGCAGACATGGCAAGGAATGCTAGGAGAGACACAAGGCACAGCCCAAACTCTGCTTTGTTTGTGTGATATGTTATGGGGCTCGCTTCACAATAAAAGTCCCACTTTCTGGCAGAAAAGCACGTGCTTGGAGAAGAGACAGTGAAACAATCTCCCCTAAACAGCACTTGTAATGATGTCCTTGGTTTAGTAACTAACTCCTTGGATCTTTGGTCCTGTAACAGTGGTAGAACCATGATCCTCAAGGTAGGGTGGGGCAGAGGAAAAGGATAATAGTAAGGGCCAAGCAGAGACCAAGTAGGGCTAGAATGAAAGGAGTCATAGAGGGTGTAATGTATAAGGCTTCCATTAGGAGTAAGGGCCAGATCCTATGCTGGTGTAAATCCATGTAGCTCTGTTGGCTTCAAAGGAGCAATGTTAATTACACTAGCCCTAAGTCCATCCTCAGGTGGAGTTACTGGGCCAGAGTCTGGTCCTAAACTCAGCCCCTTTGCACTGTTCTGGAGTGAGAAGATCACCAGTTAGTGCAGAACCAGTGTTGCTGGTTCCATGATACCACTTCCCCGGCCCATCAGTCCAGAGGGGATTTTGGAGAATGGTCAGAACATGCTGCCTGCCAGCAATCCCCAGGTCTTGTAGTGGCCATTTAAAGGAAACATAGTTTAGAACAGTCTTGAGGCTACTCTCAATGACACTGGGCACAGGGTAGGTAGAAATCCAGCCCCAGGATGTGGGTGCCATACAAGCAGCCTCTATTTGCCTCCTCTGTCCTCAGCCAGCCCCCAGTGTTTACTGAGCACAGCTAAGGATTCAGCTCATTGTATTTGCTATACAGCTAGGCAATGGAAATACCACACAAGCAGTGGTTGCTGTCTCATGTCCAACTTTTAAGCAGGTTATTAGCAATGCCAGCCTACGTATACATCTGCTATTGAGATCCTTTCTTCCTCTGCAGCTGTATCTGTGCTCTAGGGGTTGAGTTTAGTAATTTATGCCAATGGCAGTGTATTAACCAACTAGTAACAGTCGCTACTGTGCTGAAAAGCTTCACTTTTCATCAGGACAAAGAGCAAATTAGCAGGGTCTCCTGGGAATTCCAAAATCCCAGAGAGCCATCAGGCTAGTGGGCTAGAAAGACAACGGCACAAGACAAGATATTGGATGGATGGAAGAGATGCCCCTGGCAGATCAGCTCTTCAAGGCTGTATCGCTCGCCTGCACTCTCTCCAAGGCAATGTGATTGGTTTTGTGCAGCGTGTGGGGTGTCTGTGCCTGGAAGTAACCAGATCTTGAAGCGCAATTGATAAAACATGCGCCACTTCTTGCTTTGTGTGTTGTGGCCTGCAGAACATCACCGACCTCTAATATAAAATCATTGCTCCACTGACGCACGGTCTGCACTTCAGAAACTTTGCAACCACCCCAACCTCCTGGCATTTTCTCCTCTCAACAGAGTTTTCCCATTTCTTTTGTTTGTTCAAACAAGCTATGTATATAGGATATAGCTTGTTCAAAACAGCAGTTCGGTTCTTCTGATCCTACTGAGAACAGATGAAGGGGGCAGGTCAAAGGAAGCCATGGCAATGTTACTGAAAAATGTGTCAATATCTATAGCTGTTCATGACCTGTCATATCACACATGGCCACACATATGCAATGCATATGGTCATGTTACGGTATTTCCTTACTGCTGGAGATGGTTGAAAACTGTGGAGGAATTGTGAACATTTCAAAAACACTTTTGTTCCAAATGTTTATTGAAAAGAACAAAGTTGAAAAGTCACATGATTTTTTGTACCAGACACGCTCGATTGTGAAAAACAATTCAAACTAAAATCCTTACTTGGGGCAGATTGTAAATGAACAATATAGCCCATTGTAAGAGTTGCAGAATCAGGATCACTGATTTTTTACCGTGTGCATGCGTGTGTGTGTTCTCCCCTATATAATCTTCGCATAAACTAACACTGGAGGTGCTTTAGGAAACCTTGAAACTCTGTTTGCCCAAGCCAGAAACGAGTTGCAACATTAGATTGTGTTCCCCCAAGTCCCTATATACACTGTCAAATTTATTTGGGCATAAGCTTCAGATGTATGAAGTAAAAGATACAAGAGCAGGTATAAATACATGAAAGGATGTGGGTTGCTTTACCAAGTGTTAGGTCAGTGTAACGAGATAAATCAATTAACAGCAGGATACCATCATTCAACGAGGTCTAGATTGGTCAATGAGAGTTTATTCCTGTTTCCACTGGGGTACGGTATATTGAACAGCAACAGCTAAAAAAAGATCCTTGGAAAGTATTTAATAGGGATAATTGTATATTCATGTCTGTACAAGTATTTGAAAATGAAAAAATGCCATGTAACTGAAGTATTACTGTTACCATTATTATTTTGGCTTTTTATAAGGCATTCATCTTACTCATCTCCCAGTTGCCTTTTGGTGCTAGCCAAATAATAACTTTTTATTCTTTCCCTTGAAAGGCCTCTCATTGGACCATGAAGTCACTATTATTATTATTATTGTTTCAATATTAGAACATCTGGGATCTTTTGGATGTAGTAATCCTAGTGATTAGTGCAGGCAATGAGGACCGTATTAAAACCATGACATGTAATTTGGGATTTTGAGCATACAGACAGGTAATATCCTGGCTTTCTTGAGGAGAGTGGATCAAAACATGAATTTAGCCCATGTTTCTGCTTGTGAAACTGTGTTGCTAACTCACTATGTTATTGTAAGTTTTGCAATATTTCATGTTTTTTCTTAAACCCTCAGCTCCTGGAGTCATGTGATTACATGAGAATCTCAGTTTTCATATTAAAAAAAAAGTTTCTAGTCCTAGAGAAAACCTTGAAAATATGAACCATAATGATTAAAAAAAATCCAAAAGCAAAAAAAGGGTATTAAAAAAAATACAACCTCATGACTTTTTTTTTGTGTGGCCTGGCACATGATTTTTGAAAGCTTAGAGTTGGCAATAATGACTCTTTCATAAACAGGCTATATTTTCTATGGATATATTCACCAGTCATAATTATTAGACAGGCTCTTCATGCAAATAAATGTTCAGGTTGTTCATGACCTGCTGATTTTGACTATTTATTACGGGCTTGATTATTTTTTCAGAAGTGCTGAGCACCCAAAACTCCAGCAGAAGTCAGTGAGAGGTGCTCAACTCCTCTACAAGCCAGGTCCTATGTTTGGGTGATGTGTGATACGATACCTTCCTCACATGGTTTTGTTTCTGCTCCTCAATCCGATGTCCGATGATTGAAACATCTTAAACAAGAGAACAAAGACTAACACATGCTGAACATGCTTGTTCACGCCTGGAATAGGGGCCTTCAGATGAAAGCCATTTCCCAGCTCTTCAAATGAACATTCACAAATAGTGAATAAAAAGGGGCATGATGAACATGGTCAAAATGAAAAGCCACTTGGGATCCAAACCAATATTCACCCCTTTTGGGGGGGTGGGAGGGCATTATTTGAGAAGAGAATTTCCAGAGTGAACAGGGTTCTAAAGTTTCCCAAAGCACCTCCATTGTTAAGAGCCAAGAAATTACCTCAGATAGTATCGAGTTGTTGTGTGCATTATGAAGTGCTCCATTCAGTGGGCAAGTCAACAATGTGTTGGAGTTGGGTTTTATTTTAAGAACAGTTTTCTAGTAATTGAGACACATGCTAATGCCTCAGTGCCTCAGCCCAGGGTTGTTTTCTTTATCATATCTGTTACTGTTTAGCTTTGAGTTCAGCTTTGTTCTCTTAGAATGTAAATTTGAAGAAGGAGTGATCCACTGGAACATATTTTCTACTTTGTCTTGGATCTACAGCATTGCAGTGCAACAGTTTCTCACAAAAGGCTTCTCACAAGCTGATCGGAAGCATCTATGCAAAATAGAATGGGCCCAAACCTCAGCTAGTGTAAACTGATGTAGATCCATTGATTGCAGTTAATACCCACTGAGGATCTGGCCCAGTTGGTTTACACTAACTGAGGATCTGGCCCAATATGTTTTTGTGCCATTGTGAGAAGTCCTGTTAATCTGTTAGCTGTACAGTGTTATTGTAGCTGTGTTGGTCCCAGGGTATTAGCAAGACAAGGTGGGTGAAGTAATATCTATAACTGGACCAACTTCTGCTGGTGACAGAGACAAGCTTTTGAGCTACACAGAGCTCTTCTTGACGTATTACCTCACCCACCTTGTCTCTCTAATATCTCTTAGACTAGATGTTCTGCAGAAAAACAAGAAGAGAATGAGTGTGGCTAACTCAATCCTATTTATCAGTCACAAAATTCCACACCCGACTCAAAGTTTTCTCTCTCAACTTTTGTTGTAAGTTCCTGGTGTGCAAAGAGCACAGCTGACCGTCATGCTGACCAATATTATCTCATTGTTTCCTTGTATTCCCTCATCTGTATCAGTTGGTCTCCAGTTTTATACTCAGATTGTTAGATGGTTGGGCCAGAGCCAGTCTCTCTTCATTCTGTTTGTACAGCGCCTACCACAATTGGGTCTGCGACAGGGGCTCCTAGAATCTACGGTAATACAAATAATAATTCTTCATTACTACTATTATTTATCTGACACCCCCGTGCTTATTTTGGCTCTCCATGTGCACAAAGAAAGGAACTGATACCCCTCCAAAACTTTAGTCAAAGTTTAGCAAGACATAACCATGAATCATTCAGTCTTGGTCAGGAATAAATTGCAGGATTTCCTGGTAATTAATTCAGACCTTGGTGGAGCTGTTTGAGTTTTAATTCATGTTTTGTTTTATTACTTTTAGTAGCAGTAAAATCATTTTAAGCTATGAATAGACAAGCTTCCCTCAGCCGAAAAGTAAGTAATTAGTTCATAAAACTTAATTACCCTCAGATAGAAATTAATAAAATTAACCATCAATATTAGTAACATTTCAAATGCACATTAGACCAAAGGTTTTATTGGCATTAAGTATTAGAATAGCACCTAAAGGCACCCACAGAGATCAGGGTCTGTACATACACATAGTGAGAGACAGCCAGGGCCCGTGCCAATGAATTTATCCCATAGAGACACAAGATGAGCAAAGGAAGTTGCTCATTCTTACAGATGAGGAACGGAGGCACAGAGTGATTCAATGAGACTTGTCCAAAATCGCAGACATGATTTGTGGTGGAGCTGGAAACAGAACCCAGATCTCCTGAGTCGGAGTTTATTGCCTTAACCTTATGACTATATACAACACTGCATAAAGCATAAATTCATATTTAGGCACTGTGGCGGGGTGAGACTCACCACCGCGGCGCCTCCTGCTGGTTGTCCAGGGAATTAGCTCTTTTTCAGCTTCTGGAGCGCCCTCTGCCAGATGATGCCTCGCCTGCCGTGGACCCCTGTATCCCTCCTGGACCCCCGGTGCCCTTGTATACTAGGGTTCTGCCCCCAGCAGTAACCCCTCCATCTCTGGGTCTCCCCCCCCAGGGAAGCCCCCAACCCTCTATCCCCACCTTGCCTCAGTGGCTACTGCCAGTCTCCATTTAGCCCCCGCTCCCTGGGGCAGACGCAGTCTGTAAACCACTCATCATTGGCCAGGGAGGTTGAACCAGCTGCTTCTGCCTATTTCTGGGCTGCCCCTCTGCAGCCCTAGTACCCTTTGGTGGGCCCTTACCTCGGCCTGCAGCCTGGGGGTCTGCTAGGCTGGAGCTCCCCAGCTCCCTTTGCCCTTCCCCAGCACTGCTCCACCCTAGGTACCCTCCTCAGCTTCCCAGGCAGCCAGGTCCTTCTCTCTCTACAGTTAGAGAGAGTGTCTCTCTTAGCCTCTGGCCCCCAGCCCTCTTATAGGGCCAGCTGTGGTCTGATTGGGGCGTGGGCCCACTTGTGGCTGCTTCCCCCAATCAGACTGGCTTTTCTCCACCACAGCCCTCTCTAGGGCTGCTTTAACCCTCTCAGGCAGGAGTGGGGTGACCACCCCACTACAGGCACCTAAATAAATCATCTGTCTGGGTAACTATCGAGGCGACTTTGATGGTGATTGTGGATCTCTTAGCAATATTAAACTTCTGTACGTAACACCTTAAGACAGTAAAAAGTATACTTTATAAACAGAAAACATGGCTTGTCTTTGCTTTTCTTTTATTACTTCCTTAGCTGCCTACCAGCCTGGTCACTGATGAATGCATAGGTACGAAGCCCAATTCTGGGCATATATGCTGGCATGGTGTTCTGTGTTTTGTGCTCCCTTTCTCCCTCATTATTGGTCTGATCCATTTTCCATTGCAGCTGTCCATTGACTTCAGTAGGCTTTGGCTCAGGACCTCAGGACAGCATGTGTCCTATATTCTAACTAGTCTTTGATAACTCAGGGCAAGTCTACACTACAAAATTAAGTTGGCCTAAGTTACGCTGACGTACAGCCACCACAGTGATTGAATCAGTTTTATATGTCCACATTACGCTCCTGGTGTCTGCGGTGCGCATCCTCACCAGGAGCGCTTGCACCAATTTAACTGCCAATGTGGGGCATGTATGGGATAGTTTCTGAAAGGCAGCAACAGTCAATGTAAGCAACACAGTGTCTGACACTGCGTCAACCTAACTACGTCGACTTAAGCACTACGCCTCTCACAGAGGTGGAGTTATTAAGTCGGTGTAGTGGGCGAGTTACATCAGTGAGAGCTACATTTTAGTGCAGATGCTTACAGAGTTAGGTGAACAAAAGCTGCCTTATGTTGACCTAATCTGCAGTGTAGACCAGGCCTCAGCAGCAACAAATCAAAATACAAAAATAGATCTTAGTCAAAAAGTGATCTTAGGTCTGATCTACACTAAAAGGTTAGGTCGATGCAAAACAGCTTATGTTGACCTAACTATGGAAGTGTCTACACATATAGTTTGCTCCTGCCCACATAATGCCCCACTATGCCAACTTAATAACTCCAACTCCACGAGCAGCATGGAGTCAAGGTCGATGTAATTAGGTCAATGCAGTGTCAATATAGACACTGCATTGCTTACGTCGACTGTTACTGGCTTTCAGGAACTGTCCTACAATGCCCCAACTGACAATACAATCAATACAAGCTGTCCTAGTGAAGAAGGGCACTGCCAACATAAGGAGCAAAGTGTAGACACACACAAACCATGGAATTACTGTGGTGGCTGTATGCCGACATAAGTTAGGTCAACTTAATTTTGTAGTGTAGACATGGCCATATTCAAATTTTAAGAAAGCACATGAAGTTTAAAGTTTCATGTGCAAGAGTTTAGCGGAAAAACTTGTTTGTTTATTATCTTGCAGTCATCACTTCTAACCCAGTTAAAACACTTGGTTTTTGCTTCTAGATTAACAATTCATATATTAGTTTGCAATCTGGAGCAAATGTTTACACTTGAGCTATATGATGCTGTGCCCATCTAGAGTATTTAATGGAAGTGGATGACATGTTTTTCACCATAACAATGCAAATAGTGCTACTAAAGTGAAATTATATCTCCTGAGAAATCTTCCCTTCATCCCAAAAAGATATTTGAAACGTTCTGTTTTTTCAAGGCTTGTTGTTACCTCCACAGTGGTCCTTTCTGCCTGATCCACTTTCCATTGAAGCTAATTGCTGACTTCAGTGGGGTTTGGATCAGGCCCTCAGGCAGTGTGTAGCCTATATTTGAGCGTTTGGTAACTGAAAAGATGCCAGTGTGGAGATCATGCGGTTTGCAGTAAAATAATATTGGTGGATGTTTCCGTGGGAGAGTTGGATTTTTGAAGTTATTCTCAAATAAGAGCTGGAATTATTTGACAGCCTTTTAACAGCAGTAGATGGGGAGGTTAAGCTGTAAAAGGTCAACTGCACAAGGAGAAAGGGATTTTGTTGAGCATTCCTTCTCACTTTGCTTAGCAGATGTTTGATATTAGACTGATTCATTTGCTCTCTATAAAGCAAACTAGTTAACATTCAGTAGGAGGCACTTTCAGTGCTAATTCTTTTCCTTTGCTGTTGCACATACATGCTTTTGTGAGGAGACCACTCCGTTCTACTAAAATAACACTTTACGCACCAGACTGCAGGCTGGGAACTTGCTCCTTTATTCAACTGCATCACAACAGAGAGGGTGGGGCAACTCCCACTTATCAAACAGGAAGTAATGGAGGGGCGGTGCATGACTCCATCCTGTCTGGATAATCACAAATTAATCCTGTCATGACAACATTGCCACACAGGCAGTGGATTTTGTCTCTTGTTCAATCCAAGTACAAACTCTATTTTTATCTCCTAAGAACAAGGACAGAGGATTAAGAAACCAAAACCTCTGGTGTGCATTCAGGAGAGCCAGGCTGGAAATCATAATGGAGAAGACAAGCAGAGTGTGTGCATGTGGTCCTCCTCCATGAACTGGCTGCGAAAGCAGGAGCTGAGCATCATGGCCCATAAATGGTCTAGTTAGAGGTTGAAGGAATAAAAGGTACTGGTGGAGACAGATCAGTGACCCAGCATAGAGACAGCATAAGCAGTGTGTTGCCATGCAACCACTGCTGTGGCACAGATGGCAATACCCAACTGTGGATGATGATAGAGATATCCTGACCCTTGCAGAAATAGAGGATGGCAATTGTCAGAGATGGATTTCTGCAGACTTGTTTCTGCTACAGCCAGAGACCAAGAAAGCAGTACAAACCAGGCCTCTAGAACAGGCCCTGGTGATCTAATTCTAGGTGACATATTGGAGGTGTGGAAACTGGCAATGGTTGTGTCAGTTGTGACAGCAACGCTATTAACGACACAAATGCAAGTAACTCCAGAACAAGAGTCCCAATACAAACAAGGCCCAAATTCATCCTCAGGTTTTGATTTCATTTAGAGTCCCCATTCCTCACCGTGTGCATGCTCTGTTAGTGTCTTTCCCTCTCTTCATGGGACTTGCTAGACTGGATCTGACTAGTGGACCAGCCAATCCAGTCTCCTGTCCCTGACAGTGGACAGCAGTAGGTGCTTTATATGAAGATATACGAAACCACAAAGTGGACAATAACCTGCCCAGAGGAGAAGCTGCTTCCCAGCACAACCAGAAGCTCATGCCCTGAAGCAAGTAGATTTATATCCACAATCTTTTATTATCCTATCTAATGCAACTGTGGCTATTATCCATATCAAGGTCTAATCCTTTTTGAATCCTAGTGAGGTCTTGGCCTTGGTAATGACTTGTGACAATGACTTCCACTCACTAATGGCATTACATAAAGAAAAAATGTCTCCTTTTATCAGTTTAAGTTGTTGTCTTTCAGTTTCAATTATGTCCCTGTGACAGGGTGCTGGGCAGGGACTCCTGAGCCAGCCCTCTGTCATGCCAGCTCCAATCCAGGGGGTTAGATTGGAGCTGCCTAGAGAAACCTGTGCCTGATTGGCAAAGGGGAAACAGTTGCCTGCCTAATTAGCTTGGGGCTGCATAAGAGCCTCGGGGAAAGGCCACTAAGGAGGGGCAGACAGAAAGGGAGAGAATGGTAGCTCTTCCTTCCTGGCGGCAGGACTGAGACATCCTTAAGGCTGAAACTCCCCCAACTATATGTGGTGAGAAGGTGGTGGGATTGTGCACTGTAAATGAACTGCACCGGTGATTGCTGAGCCTGAAGGTCTGAGTGATTTTTGGAGCAGAGCAGAGGCAGGAGCAAAGGGGGCCCTGCAACACCCAGTGGCAATCCCCTTGTTCCTAGAGTGTGAGAAGGAGGAAATAGGAGCTCCTTATCCACCTTTTCAATACCATTCTTTATTTTGTCTGTCCCTACCGTGCTCCCTTAGCTTTGGCTGTAAAATAAACAATCCCAAGCATCCCAGCCCCTCCTCCTCATGCAAATCTCTCCGTGCCTCTGATCCTTTTCATTGTCTATTTCTGAACCCCTCTTAATTCCACTCTGTCTTTAGGCTGAGATGTTCAAAGGAGCCTGTAGATGCCCATTTCCCATTAATTAGCTTTTGAAAATCTCAGCCACAAACTTTAAAGCAGGCTGCAGCTGGCTTATTAGCACTCAGCTAGCCATGGAAGATCATGCAACAGAGTTTAATCTTGTAGCCATGACCGTATTTGGATTTCCTGTGACCCCTTTCCAGATTATACATACAGTTGGCATGCAGCTGCACTGTGTCTGGAGGCCCCAGACCAGTGCTTTTTCACTTTGTCATCTCCAACCACGAGCCAGCCCCTGACAATCTCTCTTTGCTGGGAAAAAACCCACCCATTTCCAGTTACACCCAACCAGGAGCTTTTCTCAACAGGCTGGTATTGGGCTGCAATCAGAACTATCCATTGTCCCTCATATTTCAGCCTGTGTCTGCTGGATTAATTATGGCCAGGTGTGCCATGAGTCAGACAAATTTGCTCCATGCCTACAGGGGAAAACCCTGCTTTTAGCATCACCTCTGTCCTCTGCCTTTTATAGCTAGGGATCGAATGCTCTTTTGACATGATATGTTCAGCATATATCTCCCAGTATTCTGATCCTAATAGCCTGCTAAGAGACATGCCTGAACTAAGCATGCTTATGTCTGTGTCTAGGGAGACGTCCAATGGAATTTATTACACACACTCAAAGAATTGGCAGGGGCAGTCGAAATAAGATGGGGCTGATGTCACCCTCCTCCAAAAGTTGTGTGATCATCATTTTATTTGTATAGAGGTTAAAGCCTTGGAAATAAGGGTAGGACTGCAGAGACCAGATAGTAAATCGCCCCCACCCCTTCCCAGTTATCATTGGAGTAAAGCTCCATCACATGACATTTGCAAGCCATACAACAATACATCTCTGCTTTTTCTGTGTTTTCCGGGTCAGCCTTGTTCAGGGTGCTAAAATGCAAGCCTTTGCTTTGTGCTCGAAGGTCACAAAATAAGTAGCATTAAATCGGCGTCAATCTCTCTTTTCCCATAGATGCCAGACAGTGGTGCCAGGACACAGATGCCTCAGGGCCTGCAAAAGAGAAGTGGCTGGCTGGATCTCGACCCAGGGATGACAGAAGTGATAGTGAGTAAGAGGGGAAAACGCTGTGAGGAGCTACCTAAACTCCTGACATGACCTCCACAGGAAACATCTGCCCTTCAGTTGCAGCCTTGGGGCTTTGCTAGATTCAGTTCTTCATTAACCAGGTGACAACAGTAAGAAACTTTATCTTCCTGCTACACGTTGCCTAAGGGCCACGTCTCTCTCAGACAAGGACTTAACTGCCATGATCCAAACATTTCTCACTTTGAGACAGGGCTACTGTGACTCCCCCTACCTACAGCTGGAAGTTAAGGCCATTCAAAGACCTGTCCCATGAAGCGGATTAGTCCCTGAGAGCACTTGTGGCTGTCGCCTCCATTGGCACTGGGTCAAATTGAAAGCCCTGACCCTATTCCCTCCCATACCACCTCTCCCTCTGGAACCCACAACAAGCATGCTCAGCACAGAAATATTCAGTTCAGAGGGTAAAACTTTAGAGAGCAGTCAAAGCTTTCTCTGTGCTGGAATGTAGGCTGTAGAAAACCCCAATGAAAAGGGATCAGGATGAATCTAATCTGATCGGCTTCCCAGTCCAGTGCAAGCCTCACATGTTTTTGCAGAAGGTACCCAGAATAACTGGTACTGTAGAGAACATATTGCCAAGTAACTGGGGAGTGAGCAATGAAGCCCCAGGGCAGCAAAAGCATTGTCCCTATAGGGGTCATTGGCAATAAATCACTTGATGTTTGTAATGTTGTATTCAGTGCATAGTTGTTATGGTGTCTGGTGCTCTACAGATTCAATAGGTGCATATAGCTAGGTAATTGAATCGGTATAAATGAACGGGGAAGGGTGCTGTGGAATGGAGGCCTACAAAACAAAGTGAGGTGTTTTTGGCCATCCTGGAAAATTGTGGGGGAAGGCACCAAGAGTGGCAGCAGCTGGGGCCAATGGGGAGATTGCGGCTAGAAGCAAACCCATTGTGAAGAGAATGCTAGTGTTGAGTCTGAACTTTTGATGAGCTTAAACTTAACCCAGACTTGATGTCTCTGTCTGAACTTTTAATCAAAGCTCTGACCTGCGAACTACTCATGACACCACCCCTCCCCTTAAGTAGCCATCTCCCCTTTTCTCTTTCTTAATTTACATTTTAACCTGTTTTATCCTGTAGAATCTTGATTGATTATGCATGACCATTATGATCTGTTAATCACTTTGTTTACTTCTGTGTATAAATATTGACGCTCACCCCTAATAAACTTGCCACACTTACTCTGAAGCCTTTCAAGCTAAGGATAGTGTGAGCCCGTTGATCAACGAATTGGTGTCTGGTCTCTGACAGATTGTGAGCCCCATACCAACTCTGCACGAACTCGGGTGCTGGAGAGGTGAGTAAGGACTTGCTTTTTACCTAACAATTTGGGGGCTCGTCCGGGATTTCCTTCTGGTGCGGTGCCTCTGTCCAGTGGTCAGACCACTCATATACGAATTGGCAGGCGCCACTGGAGATTTCTCCCAGCCAATTCAATATTGAGGGGTCGTGTACTGGACAGCAGGATAAACGCCAGTTGGAGGGCTCCTGTCAGACACCATGGGTCAAGGGACTAGCGTGCCTCTTGAGAGTCCGTTGGGGATTGTAAATAAGTTATGGAACGAAGGGAAACTCCCAGTACAGACAGGAATGTCTAGGAGGAAGTTGTACACACTGTGTGTAAGGAATTGGACTGGGTATACCGCGGTATTGGCCGACCCGGAGATGAGGTGGCCTTCGTATGGCTCTTTCGAACAGGCTGCCTTAAGAGGAGTAAGGAGCCAGATCGAAAAAGACCATCCGGGACAGTTATGTTACTGGTTTTGTTGGGACACAGCAGCAGAGCTGTGGAAATCTTTAAAAATTATGGCAGTCAGGTATTCTCCCGAGAGTGAACCCCCTCCATGTTATTTCGATGAAGGGTGTAAACCACGGCGTGTTTTGACTCGTCAGTTGGTCCCCACTGCACCTGCCCCTATTCCTCCGCAGGGGGACTCTCTCTAGGGCGCAGAGGGGAATCTGCAGGACTCCAGATCGGAATCTCTGCAGAGGGATAAGGGGGAAATGGAAGGGCACACCTCGGGAGGAGTAATTACTAGGCAAAAGATCAAGCAGATGCAGCAGGTTGCATACCCCTCCCCTGAGGATAGCCCAGAGGCTGCCTCCGCCAAACCTTTTGTGAGTGATAAAGGTGTAAGTAGAGAAATGCCTTTACAGGTGCACGACCAACCTTTTGTGGACAATGATGGACAGTTACAACATACTAATATTGTGGAATATAAAGGATGGCTAGAATGGGACTTGAAAGAGTGGGGACGATTGTCAGGGTCCTTTGGGGAAAATCCCCGAAAGATCACAGAACTTTTAGAAAGATTGTTTTCAAGTCATAATCCTACTTATACGGATGTAGATCAGTTGTTAAGTAGAGTTTTGACCGGAGAGGAACGTAGTAGATTGTGGATGGCAGAAAGGACATGGGGGGATAGCGATGCGGTTAATACTACTTGGATGGATAGGCGGGATCAAGCCGCTGGCTGGAATCCCCTAGACTGGAGTCAGCCAAGGCTGACTCAGCTGCGAACAGATCGAGAGCGATTGTTAGAGAGACTCAAAGAAATGGCTCGCCACTTGCCTAATCAGGCTAAGTTCATGCAGATTGGGCAGGAATCTGATGAGCCACCCAGAAAGTTCTGGTCGAGGCTAGTGGAGGGGGCCCGAATGTTCACTCAGATGGATCCTGAGAGAGAAGCAGACCACCCTACTCTTATTTCGTTTTTTGTGAATCAGTCAGTGCCCCCTGTAAGGGATTATTTCTTAAAGTTTCGCCCTGGTTGGGGAGGTGAGTCAGTCACTTCAGTGTTGGACGTAGCTGATTTTGCATGGGAGAAAGAAAGGGAAAGTAGTAAAAAGAAAGAGAAAAAGGAAGAATATAAGTTGATGGCTTTAGCTTTTCGCGGCGGTGTTCAAGGCAGAGGCCGTGGCCGTGGCAAGGGATTTCAGGGTGCTTGGGGAAGAGGGTCCTGGCAACCCCAGCCACCAGGAAATTGTTTTCAGTGTGGACAGCCCGGTCACTTTAACATGAATGCCCCTGGGGACGCCCAGAGGGTCCGGTCGCATCCGCAGATACTTACACCAGGGACGAATACACCCCTGCACCACCAGCTCAGCCCGTTCCCCAGGCCTGGATCAACTACGGGCAACAGCAGCAGCTGCAGCAAACTCAGCCTCCTCAATGACGGTACCCCGGGGGCGAAGGCAAACAATGTGATGGTCTTATTTCCTTAATGTCTTTAGCCGGCTCCTTCCTCACTTTCTCCCCTCCCAGCAAAGAGCCTCGTCTAACCCTTTCAGTCCAAGGACTGCCTGTCTCCTTCCTCATTGATACTGGAGCTACTTTCTCTCTTTTAAATCATGCCCCCTCTCCCTGGCTATCCTCTGAGGTTAAAACTGCAACTGGGGTGGAGGGCAACCCACAGTCTCTGGGACTCACTTTGCCTCTAAATGTTATTTATGCTGATAAATGTTTTTCTCACCGTTTTCTTTTTTCCCCAGCTTGTCCGATCCCTTTGATGGGCCGGGATTTACTCTGTAAGCTTGAGGCTACTTTAACCTGCACTCCTGAAGGGGTAGGATTATTGATGACAGTGTTAGGAGATTCGGCCCCAACTCAGGGTAATTGGGACATCCCCCCTCCCCTGACCTCACTGACTTGCCTTTAACCCTCTGGGGAATTTCTGACACTGATGTTGGCCTGCTCCTTTCGGCAGAGCCAGTAAGGATTCAAGTGAAGCCCTCCTTAACCCCCCCGTCAGTCCCTCAATACCCCCTGTCGCTGGAAGCCCGGGAGGGCATCCGCCCCATTATCGAGGGATTTATTGCACAAAAGCTAGTCCGCCCTCAGCGCACTCCCTGTAACACCCCTATACTGCCTGTCAAAAATCCTCCTAAAAAGGACGGAGACCCTATTCGTTGGCGCTTTGTACAGGATCTACGGGTTGTTAATCAGTATGTGGTCCCTCTTCATGCAGTAGTTCCTGATCCAGCTACTATCATCAGCCAAATCCCCTGGGATGCTGAGTGGTTCACTGTTATTGACTTAAAATCAGCCTTTTTCAGCATTCCTGTGCACCCAGACTCTCAGTATCTCTTTGGTTTCACCTGGGAGGGACAAAGTTATGTCTGGCAACGACTTCCTCAAGGCTACAGAGACAGCCCCACGATTTTCAGCCAATGCCTCCACCACGACTTGGAAGGCTTCACCAGTCCGCAGGGATCCATGTTAGTCCTATACGTAGATGACATCCTATTAGGTAACCGCGAAGAAGCTGCCCTCCGCATCGATGGTAAGGCACTTTTATTATACCTACACACCAGAGGCCACAAGGTAGACCCTAACAAGATTCAGTGGGTCTCACAGAAGGTCCGATATCTGGGCTTCCTGTTAACCCCAGAGGGGAGACAAATGGACCCAGTCCGCATAAAGACTATCCAAAACTGCCCTCTGCCAAACACCAAGAAACAACTTCGAGGTTTCTTAGGATTAATTGGCTTCTGTCGCCCCTGGTTGCCGTCCTGCAGGGAGTTAAGCAAACCACTCCACCGACTCACTGCTAACCTTGCTCCTGACCCTTTGCAGTGGTCCCCGGACACAATCCAAGCCTTTCAGTTACTCAAGGACAGTGTGGCCTCCTCCATGTCTCTCCGCCCCCCCCAATTACAGCAAACCCTTTCACCTTTTTGTCCACGAGAGGGGCGGAATTGCTAGTGGCGTCCTTACCCAGCTGAGCGGGCCCCACCATTTCCCGCTTGCTTTTTACTCTCAGCAGATCGACCCTGTCGCTCAGGGAACCCCATCCTGCACAAAGGCAAAGAGCCTGACCCTGGGTCATTTTACCACGGTCTGGACCTCTCATGCCTTGTCAGCCCTTCTGCGTAGGGGCACAACCCGTCTTTTCGGCCCATCGTCAGCAACAGCTAGAGGCCGAACTCTTAGAAGACACTAACCTAATTTTTGAAAGGTGTGGGCCCCTTAATCCAGCTACCTTGCTTCCTGACCTGCCAGTCCTCCAGGATCAGCACGACTGTGTGGAAGTAGTTTATAGCATCTTACAGATAAGGGACAACCTGTTTGACGTGCCACTGGACAACCCTGATTGCATCCTCTTCTCGGACGGAAGCTCCTTCTATGTTGATGGCAAGCGTTTCACCGGTTATGCAGTCACCTCTGAATGGGACATTCAAGAGGCCGCCTCACTACCAGGCAACTGGGGAGCCCAAGCCGCCGAACTCTATGCCCTGGCCTGAGCTTGCCAGTTGGCCGCTGGTAAGACCGTTACCATTTTTACTGATAGCAAGTATGCTTTTGGAGTTGTGCACTGTCACATCCACCTCTGGAAGTTTCGAGGTTTCCAGACAGCTGTCGGTAAACCCATTCAGCACCTCCCCCTCATCCACAAGCTTTTGGACGCCCTCCAAGAACCCTCGGTCCTGGCTGTAGTTCACTGCCGGGCCCATACTAAAGATGATAGCCCCGTCACCCGTGGGAATGCCCTGGCTGACGCCTCCGCCAAGACAGCTGCCGTCTTACCCTTAGCCATGCCCACATTGGCTATTGAAGCCTCCTCCTTTACTCCACCGCACCCCGTACCAGTACCCGCTGCTGAACTACAGTCGTGGGAGAGCCTCGGAGCCACTCTGGTCAAAGGGACCTGGCTTATGCCGGATGGCCGAGCCTGCCTCCCTCGCTCCACATACCCCGTGGCAGTTCGCTGGCACCATGATAAGGGGGGTCACTACGGCACGCACGCCCTTGTGGACACCATCGCTCGCTTTTGGTATGCTCCAGGCATTCAACCCTACTGCCTGTCAATAGTGAAAGCATGCAGCACATGTCAGCGTAATGGACCTGCTCCGCCTCTTAACAAAATTAAGGGTGGAAGACCTCCGCCTGCTGCTCCATTTCAACATCTTCAAATTGACTTTGCAGATATGCCAAAGGCTTTTGGGAAAAAGCACCTCCTTGTTTTGGTTTGCCCTCTGACTTCCTGGGTCGAAGCTTTTCCTACTGCTAATTGTACTGCTGCCACAGTGGCGAAGATTGAGACATTGTACCCCGTTTTGGCATCCCTCACGTGCTTGACTCAGATCGCAGACCTCACTTTACTGGTCATGTCCTTGGCCGTTTAGAACAAGGACTGGGCATTTCACACTCCTTTCATACACCCTACCACCCCCAGTCTAGCGGGAAAGTTGAGCGTATGAATAGGGAGCTTAAGTTTACATTGGCTAAATACTGTCAGGAAACAGGGTTAAAGTGGCCTCAGGTACTTCCCTTGGTCCTGTTTCACCTTCGTACTCGCCCAACCCGTGTATTGGGATTATCCCCCTTTGAACTGTTCTATGGACACCCCCCTTTCAAAGGCGGGGCGCTACTACATGCTGATGTTTCACTATTGGGAGGGGATCATATGACCACGTGCCAGTTTCTCTCCCTACAGGCTCGCCTCCGTACCCTTTGGAAAGCCTTGCAGTTTTCCCAGACCGTGCCGCTGGAAGAACAGATCCACCCGTTCCAACCAGGGGACTTCGTCTGGGCCAAAAAGTTCGTTTGTGGCGACACCCTCCAGCCGAGGTTTACTGGACCCCACCAGGTTCTTTTAACAACCCAGACTGCAGTGTGCCTGGAAGGACGCAAATCCTGGATCCACCACTCCCACGTCAAGCCAGCCGTAGTGGACCACAGTAACGGACCAGCAGCTCTTGCCACCACTAAGGACACTGCCTCCGACCAGTGGACCAGCTTACCTCTTTCAGACATCAGACTTAAATTGACTCGGCAAAATGAGAGGAAATTTTATTCTGACAACTGTATGTTTTTTATTATGCCTTTTTAGTTTATTTTCTGCTTATGAAGATAATGCTTTTATTAGATATTCCCACGAGGTTAAAACTCGTATTTTAGGAAATAGAAGTAATTGCTGGGTATGTACTCAATTTCCAGTAAATGCAGAACAGGGACTCCCCTTCACACCCATTCCCCTGACCACTGCTAATATGACTTGGATGCCACCGGCTAGAGTAAAAGATCCAGTCCAACACAATCTTACATGGAACAAAACAGGAGTGCCAATTAACAGATATCTCAGGATAACCAATCAGACAGGATCACTGTGTTTTGTTAAAGAAAAGGGGTCAACTTTTGTGGGAACAAGTAAATGCAACATGTATTTTAATGGCACCGCCTTTAGTAAAAATCTTGGCTTCAAGCCTTGCGCATCCCACTTATCCCATATGTGGATCCCTCACCCCGATCCAACTTTTTCATGGGTGGGCAAGCCTTCAGAGTCAGCTTTTAAGAAGCCCTGCTCAGATCACGAGGGTGTCCAACTAATTGCTAAGGGACATACGATTGCCTTCTACAACTGCTCAAGCAGTACTACACTGCCCTTTGAAAACACCACTACCAAATTGTGCCTCCGCAATTCGCACAACGACCCCTCTGCGTTACCAGGGGAACAGTGGTCCAACGGGTGGTGGGTTACCTCCTACTTTGAAAAATGGAATACCCGAAACGCATTGTATGGAACATACTGGGTGTGCGGGCCCAAAGCTTATTACTTTCTCTCCCCTGATTGGGCAGGGTCATGTTATTTAGCGTGGCTAACACCGCCTTCTCGCATCTCCCTCATTCCCCCTCATTTTCCCCACGTTCGTAACATCCGTGAAACCTTCAGAGATATTAATATCCATGATGGTTTGTCGTGGCAGCGGTGGGCTGGTCTCATTAGCTTGAGGGGTGGTGTCATCCATCTACAGGGACTACTGGAATCTTTAACCAATGAAACTGCGACCCTATTTGAGAATCAGGCCGGGGAAATGTCCCAGCTGCGCCAGTTAGCTTTGCAAAACCGAATGGCTTTAGACATAATGTTAGCAGCCCAGGGAGGAACTTGCGCCCTCATAAATGAAGAATGCTGTGTTTTTGTAAATGACACCTACTCTGACACTTTTCAACGTACCAAACATCTAAGGGAAATGGCTAAGAACTACTCCTCTGGCCAGCCACCTTATGATTGGTGGGGAGCCTTATGGAATTGGCTGCCTGGATTTGGGTGGGTTAAAAAGCTCTTGGTGGGTATTGTTGGGGCCATAGTAATCCTTATAATACTGTGTTGCTGTATTCAGTGTGTCCCCTCCCTCATAGACTCATGTGGGTCAGTTTATTCTTTTCCTACTTCAGCCAAGGGCCTTACTCTCTTCGAGTTGGCCCAGGCTGAAATTGCCAAGCGGCCCTTGGCTCCTTAAAATGGGGTGTAGCTTTTGGTAAATAGTTATCCCAAAGCTACAAATGGAGGAATGTTGAGTCTGAACTTTTGATGAGCTTAAACTTAACCCAGACTTGATGTCTCTGTCTGAACTTTTAATCAAAGCTCTGACCTGCGAACTACTCATGACACCACCCCTCCCCTTAAGTAGCCATCTCCCCTTTTCTCTTTCTTAATTTACATTTTAACCTGTTTTATCCTGTAGAATCTTGATTGATTATGCATGACCATTATGATCTGTTAATCACTTTGTTTACTTCTGTGTATAAATATTGATGCTCACCCCTAATAAACTTGCCACACTTACTCTGAAGCCTTTCAAGCTAAGGATAGTGTGAGCCCGTTGATCAACGAATTGGTGTCTGGTCTCTGACAGATTGTGAGCCCCATACCAACTCCGCACGAACTCAGGTGCTGGAGAGGTGAGTAAGGACTTGCTTTTTACCTAACACTAGGGTTTTGGACTGGATCCCGGTGAGAAAGGGGTGTAGGGAGAGGGGAGAGTGCTGAAAGATGACTGGGATTGGAAGAGAATTTTGATTAGCGAGGAGGGAAGGATGAAGCATGGCACTGTTTGGGACAGAAATCTGGGGAAATTTGTCAGGCAACTAGTGAGTAAAATATGCATATCTCAGTGCTGGATGCCTGATGGATCGCTACCAATCTCTCCTGCATAGGGGTTGATTCCTCCACTGACCATGAGCCTGAATGGGCTTCTCTGCTTGCTAGACTTTTGTGTATTGAAACCACTGAAAGAGTTAGTTTATTTCAACATTCCTTGTAGCCTGCAAGGACAGCGGATGGCAATTTACTTGTAGAATATCCCACCAGGTCAGTTAATGTCATGATATCTTTCCCAGATATTTTTCCATGCACTCGGAATGTGTTTAACAGGTAAAAGCAAGAGCTAGCAGGAGTCACAAAACAAAAAAAAACCCTTTGCTCTGCTCATCTCATTCCAAGTCCAACTCCGAGCTCCTTTGATTCAAAGCTCCCAGGGGCTTTGTAAACACATGAATGCTGACTTAGTTGCCTCCCCTTCCGAGGTGTGAAATGTTAATGCTGGCTTTCTCTGTGGGAGGTGTGGGATATCGTTAGCTGAAGGGAGAGGGCCCGGAAAGTGTTTTAGTGAATTATTTTCAGTCTCAGGAGTGTCAAGGCCATGGAATGTCTGCAAAGCCCTCAGCATATAAACCTCTGAGTGCCGAATGTTCCTTTAAAGGGATCTTTTAGTGCCATGCCTGGAGCCTCTCATCAGAAGATACAGAGGCCCCTTGAAACAAAGGCCAGAACATAGGCCTGTCGGTGGAGAAAAATAGGCCTTTAATTTAGGGCTAGATTGTGGCCTAAGGCATAAGTATAAGCGGGGGAATGGTCCCGCTATTGTGGGGAACTTTCCTGGCTTCTGCACTACCCCGGTGAAGTGGGCTAGCGAAAGGATCCGAATCCTCGCTCCCACTTCCTTTACCCAGAGGCCTCCCTGCTCTTGAGGACTCCCCTTCCACTCTCCTGTCTGGCAGAGTCCTCGTAAACCCCGACAAGGCTGGGCTCAGGATTCCTGGGGGGCTCGACCCCCAACCCTGCTGTGGTCACCCAGGACAGGGGTTAGGGTGTCCCCACTCCAGGGTACTCTCTCTGCACTGGGCACCTCCCTTACCCACTGATCATTTCATACAATTTAAAGCAAATACAAGTTGTTTAATTAACAATTAATTTTAAAAAAGAATAAGGAAAAATGGGAAAGGTTAAAGGAAAACACATCACCCTGCTCTGTGGCAGGGAACATCACAAACAGTGTCTCTGGAACGTCAGGGCAGTTCAGTCTGTTCCTTGTAGGTCCCAGGCCTGCTTCTCAGGCCCTGTCTGTGCTGCAGGGACGCTGTGGGTTGGACACTTGCTCTGGTGGTGGCCACACGCTCTCAGGCTCTAGGTGGCAGGACCCTTTTTCCCAGCGTCGCCCCCGCCCGGTCGGGGTTATGATCCCCCTGCAAGTCTGGCCTGCAAGGCCTCTTGGCTGAGGCGTCTCCCTGTGCTGGGCCCACTGCCCAGGGTCCCCCTCACTCTCCCCAGCTGCTCACCGCACTCGGACTGCACACGGCTCCGGACTGCTCCAGCCCCAGCTCCACTCTGCCTCAGCACGGCTGCTGCTGCTGCTCTGCCTTCAGCTCCCTGGGCTGCTCCTCTGGCCCCTCTGGCTCTGGTTGCTGCAGCTCTGCTCCCAGGGCAGCTCTGCTCTCTCTGGGCTGTGCTCTGGCTTTGGGGCTGCAGCTCTGCTTCCAGCAGCTTAGCTCGGGCCCCTGCTCCCTCCTTCGCTCGGCCCCACTCTGTCTGACTCAGGCCATTCCAGTTCACACGGAGGACGGGACCCCCTCTGGCCTCCTGACTCTCTGATTAGCCTGCCCGCCCTGTCAATCAGGCTGATCTGGAGCATTGGCCTCTCCCCATTGTTCCTGGGGACTGTCAGTCTCAGGCTCCTGATTTGCCATCGACCCTTCCCCTTTTAGTGCTGGGAGCTAGTCAACCAAAACACCCCCACTGAATGTTAGTAAGGGGGCAACAGTCCCCTTACATAAGCATGGGCTGGTGCCTAAGCTGCACTGACCTAGGAGGCACTGATGGCCTCTCTGAGGCACAATTCCTCCCCTGCTGTCTACTTGCTACAGGCCAATACTAACAATAAATGCTAAGGGAACCCACTGGTCAGTGTATGTTACATGTGCCAGTTTGTGCCCAACCCACAGAGGATGAAAGTCAGTTAGCTCAAGCTGTAGAGACTCATTGCTTTTAATTGTGGAGGTCTCTGGTTCAGTCTCTGCATCGGCCAAGATGGTGGCCATCACACTGTCACACCCTATTGCACAGCTCAGCTAGTGAGTGTAGGAGTGAAGCCAAGGGTCCACGCTTCCCCCGCCCACCTGCACAAGGGGGAGGAAGAAGGCTTGTAGCCCCACATTCCTGGCCATCGGCACTGGGTTGCCTGCATATGGCATAAGGGGGTTTTTACACCCCGAAAGGCGCACAGACCAAGCAAAATCTAGCCCTTAGTGCTGATCTGTGCGGTGATCTCACTCCTGAGCAATACGAACACAATCCGATGCAGCCCAATGTGATCCTCTCAAGCAGCGTGTGGAGTTGTGCATGGTACAGAGACTGATTTTTTTGGATTGTTTGGCTCAAAAGAATCCCCCTCATACCTCAATCCAGATAAAATGTGCTGGGCTTCCTGGAGCAGTATTTCAGCACCCTCCAGGGAAAGCTGGGTAGGACAGTCTGTCGACAAGTGTGAACGCTGATTTTTTTTTTCCTGTGAAGGAATGGGCCCTAACTCGGATGGGAAGAACGGGGGAGAGGGCTTGTTTTCCAGGTCTGTCGACTGGGCTCGTTGTGTGGCCTGTGGACCGCTGCTGCCGCTGCCATGTCAGATGCCATCAACTCGCCCTGTCTGTCTGAGCAATGCGTTACAGTGATAGCTGCGCTTTGGGGCTGTAAGACAGGACCTGATCCAATGCTCACTGAACGCAATTGAAAGATGTCCACTGATGTGGATCAAGCCCATCGTCTGGTTCTAATAATCTTACTCTAGGGCCTGATTCTGGATGCAATGGGTGCAGAAGCTGAGGAGAGTATTGCGTGCAAGGTACACGCCTTTTAGGGAGTGCAGGCCCTGCTCCTTGCTATTGTCCCAACAGGCACTAGAAACCTGAAAGGGGCTAGCAAGTGTGGAGCTATATTCCAGCCCCTCCCCTGCACCACCACACGGTCACCGAGGGGACTGCACACTGCATCCTCTCTGAGGAGGATGCGGCTACCATCCTGCATGCAGGAGCCCCATGGGAGCGTTGGTTGCATCAGCTAGAATTCCTCCTCATGAGTCTGGCTCTGTGTACTACTCCACATCCCTTCCACCACATCTCTGGCTGTCAAAGTGAGAAATTAGCCTGGGAAGCACGGTCCAGTGCGAACCTGGGATTTGACTTCACTTCTCTGCTCTGTCCCAGATTTCCTGTGTGACCTTGAGCATTTAGACGCAAACCCTCCAAATGTTTAGGTGTTTAACTCTCATTGAAGTCAAAGGGAGTTAGGTGCCTAAATACCGCGTGAGGAGCTGGGCCGTAATGTCTGTAGCTCAGTTCCCCAATCTGTATAATGTGGATAATAGAACTCCTGTACCTCCTAGGAATGCTGGGAGTACAAACACTTTAGAGTGTGACGCGCTCAGATACTGCTATATTGGTGGCCACATGGGATAGATATTATAGTGTACACAATGCCAAAGGTTTACATGACACTACAGAAAGATCCCTGCCATATCCTCAGCCATATTGGCAATAAACAAAGGGTGAGAAGAAGGGAGTATGGCAAGTCTGTCACTTAGATTTGTAAGCCCGTCTTGGCAGGGACAGCTTCTTAGACCATGTTGTTCAGTGACAAGCACACACTGAGTTTGACAATCAGAATTTGGCCCGCTCTTTGGAACAAAGACCAGAATGGGGACTAGCCATTTTTGTTGAATTTCATTTGTTGCCCACAACATTCAAGTCGCAAGGGTAGCAAGAAGAGCAAAATACCTGAGGCTTACTGCGGTTCTGTCGCTTTCATTTGACCCCATTCTGACCCCATGTAAAAGAATGGTGATCCAAAAAATAATGGCATATTTATGTCATCTTTGCCTAGATCGGTTTTCACAGTTAGGTAAAGCCTATGGCACTGACACTGAAAAATAAGTCATGAATTTAAATGGTCTGGCTGGTTTGGAGAGAACTAGAATAGAGGGTAGTTCCCTTTACACAAATACACTCGTTACTGTAATATATCTATGAGGAGGAGATGACTGAGAGACTAATGTTTACCATAGGAACGCTGGTCTGGGTAAACAAGATTTTATCAAGGACAAATGCAACAAACAAAAGGAGAAGTTCTAAATGTCAGCAGCGAAGCTTGGTTTGACTCATGGAACTTGGGGGTACTGTATGGTTAGCAGTGTAGTAACTGTTTATTCTGTGATAGCTGATGGTGGAGTCAGCTGCAGGACTCCTAGAACGAGGAGGCAAAGCAAAGCCATCCAAAGGGTTCTTAAGCCTTTCAGGTGGAGCCACGTTGGCTAAAACAACTGATAACCTGAACTCAAACTGACCCCAAACCATAACTTTTCTTAGAGGCTCTGAAGATGTAGGTAACTTCCCCCCCCCCATTATTTTTCATGTTTAAGTTCCTGTTGATGTGCTCCAAGGCCTTCGGTGCATATCAAAATCAGGTACACTATAAAATCCATCATACTCTGAATGTTCAGATTTCAGCTGAGACTGGAAGTGCCAAAACACCATGGCAAATCCTGGTGTTGGGACGAGGGCAGAAATACCATACCACAGGAATTCTCCATCCTGGCCAAAACCAGGAAGTACCAGAAATCTCACCACTCTGCTTGATCTCAAGAGATTTGCTACCCAAATTTGTTCATTCTGGAAATGTAGAAAATCCCCCTAAATTTTTGCTAGGCATCCAAATTACTGAGTGCTAACTGACCCCAAACTCCAATCTGTATCAGATGCACTTAACAGCGTTTCCTGCAACTCTGTAAAATAATATTCTGTGATGTGTAGACATCACTGACCCAAGGCTAAGTTAAGGGTAGGCTAAACCTTTGGTGATGTAAATTGGTATAGCTCTACTGAAGTCAATGGAACTACTCCCGAAGAACTTTCCTTCTGTAAATTGGCATAATCCACCAATATCTATATAGTTATGCCCATTTATATCAGCTGAGGATCTGGCCTCATATCCCCTTTCTTTTGTGGTTTTATATCTCCTTAGCAAAACCAATGTACAATATGTCTACAAGTCAACTTCTAGGCAAAGTTCTAATTCACAAAGAATGATTTGTGGTAGAGATATTATGTTTTTCTCTAAGATATTAGAGGAAGGATACAAAGACAGGCAAAAATAAAGGTCAATGATAAATACTCAGCCATATTAACTACTGCTGTGATCCCTCAAGCTGCACAAAAGAAAAACCCAGGGTTCTGCAGAAAGTGGTGTGACAGTTCATCAGATAACAACCTGTTCCTCTGTGTCTGTATTAAACAAATGCAGTCAGCATGGTGTCAGGGACAGTGTTGTGTTGGAGGTACTGTGTTTCAGAGGACATGTCAAACCAAATTTCAGTTAATTATGGCCCTTACAGATTCCAAGGAACCGTTCACCATGGTAGGGCTAGGTAGAGTCAGACCTCTGAGTGCCATTTACAAAGCTAAGGAATGGAAATGAATTTGTAGGAGGGAAATTGTGTTTTCTCAGTCGCGCTTTTTATGCGATTAGTTAGAGTTGAAGCTAGAAAAGTGCTGGATGACCAGACCTCTCTTAGCAACACCAATATTTTGTTTCCCCTGTACATAGCAATCACCTCATGTTTATTCTTCTGTAATTACATTTTTCAGACAATGATGTCATTTGTAATGAAATAAGAACAGAAGATAGACAAGAGAAAATTAGTCTTAAGCATTGCAGTTCTTGAAGGAAATCATGTATCGCTCTTCCAATGCAAGGCAATTACTGCCTGATCCAAAGAGACTGCCATTGATTTCACTGGGCTTTAGATCAGGTCTTTATTTCTTCGGAGATCAATTTGGATTCCAGCAGTGCCTGCTACAATGATTACTCAGATTTTATTTAAGATTGAATGGATCATGCTGGGGTTAGTCCTGGGGATGGACAGACGGTGGGGTAGATGGGGAAGATCTGGAGGCTTATTTAAGAACACCTCTGTTTTTTGGCACCAAAATCGCAGGCAAGGAACAAACGTGGAACATATGGGATGATAGACTCACAAAGTTCCAAAGTCGAGTGGTTTTGGGCGGAGATTATTGTAAAACAATAGTTGAGATTTCCTTTTAAAATCTTGCATATTTTTCTGATTTCTGTCAAGCAGAATGTTCGAGGTCAGGCTTGTTGTGTATTTAGAGAGACATAAATAGGTGTAATCCCAAATTCTGGGAAGCCTGACACAATTTAACTGCATCGTGAAACCTGCTCTCTTTTGGGACTGTTTTTCCCCCAGCATAAAATAACGACACACTGGCAAACACAGTACATCTCCCAAGCAAACAACACAACCTCTCCAGCTTTCAGTCCTCCTCACAATGCCTGAGAGAAAACCTGGGTCTTGCAGCTTTCCCTGAAGTGGGACCAATCTGGGCTCTGGCAAGCAAGCCTGGGGGAGTGAATCCCCAGCCGAGGACCCTTCATGGAGAATGCCCAGATATCAGCTTTCTTCCTGTTGTACTGAGCGTGCTCTGTCATGAGTGACTCCATTGAACTCTGCTGTGGCAGAATGGCATGGGGGGCACAGGAGTGGTTGGGGTGTTGGTGGTGGTGTCCCTGTGGTGATCAGGTCCCAGCACCATTAGGTGGAAGTGGAAAGGTCACAGTTGCCACAGATGTGTGCCCAAATATACTCCCCTAGCGAAGGGTGCGAGTCCACTTTATTGAAGGCCCCCCCAAAGTGCTTTCATCCATCCTGCATTGCAACCAGAGAAATCTACCCCCTGACAGGTCTAGCCTTATTCTGCCAATTCTCCCAGCCCACGTACTTTATGAGCCTCTTATCCCTGGGCGCTTTCCACCCTTACATGCCCCAATTTCCCTCCATTCTCCTTATGATTCTCTCATTTCCACAGGCTATCAGTGACCCCAAAGGAACCTCTCCGGCCAGTCCCCTTACCCCCATAAGCAGCCAGAGTGATATCCGAAAGAGGAACAACCTCCAGGGGGTTAAGTGTGGCTGTTATCGAAGGGTTAGCAAAGGCTGTGCCATTAATGCAAAGCCCTACATTGAAGGGCGTGGCTGCTGCACCCACGCTTCTAGGGATGCCCCGCGGGTCAGGTCAGCTCCCAGTATGGGAGGGGTGACGTTCAGTGATCACCCAGTGTGTAAAACATCTGCAAGAGCTCTGTTTTATTCTGTGTCTGGTTCCAGCTGGCTGTGCAGAACAAGCGCTGGTGGGAAGGTCCACATTGGCACTTGGCAGTCAGGAATTGTGCTGACTATAACAGGGTTAAAAAAAAAGAACTAGATAAATTCGTGGAGGATAGGTCCATCAATGGCTATTAGCCAGAATGGGCAGGGATGGTGTCCCTAGCCTCTGTTTGCCAGAAGCTGGGAATGGGTGACAGGATGGATCACTTGATGATTACCTGTTCTGTTCATTCCCTCTGGGCCACTTGGCATTGGCCACTGTCAGAAGACAGGATACTGGGCTGGATGGACCTTTGGTCTGACCCAGTATGGCCATTCTTATGTTCTCACAAACAAATCTGTACAAGTCTTTTACTTGTTTTTAAAATTAAAATTAAGTGCAGTGATCATTTAAAAAAAATTAAAGCAGCATTCTCTCCCAGAGCTGAGATGTCCCAAGTGCCTTACAATACCAGGAAGTCCTTGAGAAATTATTTCGTGGTGGCATCACTTTTGCTGATGTATCTCTAGTGCTGTGATGCCTACAAAACACAACTAGTTAACACCAGCAAGGCAGGAGGGCAGCCATGACTATGCTCCTTGGGCAAAGAGATGCTTGTTTCACTGTTGCCACCATCTTCTCCACCTCTCCCCTTTTGCCTTCACTGTTAGGTTATGTCCTCCACTCTTTTGTAACCTAGGCTATAATCCTGCCATTTGTGTCCACTGATGTCAGTGGGGCTGCACAAAAGTGCAAGCGTCTAACCACACGAACTGTCTCTTTGGTATGCGCTGTACAAACAAACCCTTATCACAATGAGGCCCCAATCCCTGACTGGGACCCTTAGGTTCTGCCTTAACACAAACAATGACATTGTGCTGGGAAAGTAGATAATCCACTGAAGATCCCTTCCCTGAATGATTGAATGTCCTTTCCCTGGGTCCAGTTTTGTCCCTGACTCAACCTCAGCATCTGAGTCTGGAGAGCCAGGAGAATAGAAGAGCCAGAAGCAAGGATTGAACCAAAAAGGCTATGGCTGAGGAGAAAGTTAAAAGCCCAGACTGGATTGGCACATGAGAAATCAACTGCCCCTTGAACTAAAAGATAAACAGGGCAAGGGCTGAGAGCTTTCAACCTTTCAACCACAGCATTAAGTTAATGGCCAGTCACGTGCCATCTGCTTGCAAAGCAAATACATGATCAAACAAACTGGATGGATATTTTGAAGCAAAGGAAAACTATAATGCCTACACTGTTTTTTAATTGTGTACTGTCTTCATTAGCAATGCTGTGGTCAAGGCAGTCTCCTCACCTGTATATCAAGAACCTATGGTCAGAGGATCCAACTAGCAGGATGTGAAGCCTCTCAGATACAAAAGGAGATGGGAGAAGTTTAGCTTTTTCTAAATTGTTTTTTGACAAAGGTGAAAAAGTCGTTCACTTTCACTGGTTCAGTTTTCCTTCTTATTTGGCTTCATACCAACATCAGTGCGTGGGTAATGGACAGGAGCAGGGAGGGGAAGTTCAAAGGGTAAATTCCACTGGCTGTAACACATTTTCATTGGCTGACTAACCCTCATGATCAGCAGGTCTCAAGGATAATTTGGAGTGGGTGTCTCTATACAAAAAACTGCTAAACAAGTAACATTTGTTTTTGGTTTTCCCTTTGTTTGGCTGCCAGAAAACAAGACAAGATACTTTCCCACCCACTAAAACCATTACTATATCTAATGGTTATTTTATAAAAGGAAACCATGGAACTTCACAGAAGCAAAGTAAAAACCCAAGTCCTAGTTATTTGAGATGGTGAGGAATTTTTCAGTGAAACCCTTTTCTTGGTTGAAAAATGCCAATTTGTCAAAACAGAACCTTTTCACAGGAAAGGATCTGCTTGAAAAAATTGTTTTAAGTTGTCAAGTTTTGTTTCAACATTTTCTATTTTTCTGGTTCAAAAATACTGTTTTGAAATTTAAACTACTACTACTACTAATTAATAAAAAGAAAAAAATTATACAATGTTTTGATTGATCTGAACCAAATTTTTTCTGGAATTGTGGTTTGCAAAGATTCTTCCCCCCTCCCCCAACTGAGGATGAGAGTTCTTTTTCAACTTTTTTGTGGGATGGGAAAAACAGTTTTCTGTGTATATTGCTCTATGCCTAATTCTATGCAAATATACATATTGCATTTTTCTTCTGTCATAATGTAACTGGAATGGTCAGCTTCTAATGTGTTCCTTTTAACTTACCGCCTTGCATTAGTGTAGTACAACCCTTGGAATTATTTCATGCAACGTTTAGGGTATGATGCAAAAATTGACACTCATCGGCTTAACGAAATATTGGCATAAAAGACATCAAAATGAATTCATTTTCAGCATTCATTCTCAATAACACACTCAGCAGAATTGTCCAGCAGGAAACAACACGGACCTTTATTACACTAAATTTTACAGGCCACATTCTCAGCTGGTGTAAATTGCTGTAGCTCCATTGAAGTTCATGGAGCAATGTTGGCTTACACCAGCTGAGGATCTGATCCTTATACTTATCATACCCTACGGTGAAAGTATTCATGCAAAAATCCAAACCCTCTAGTTCTGTTTATACACTAGCAAATCCCTCCTCCAGTGCATAACCGTTTAACAAAATTCATACAAGTATTTTCTAACTTACTGGACATTGGGGTCAGGATCAAGTGGCCAGTTTTGTCAATGGAAGCAATTGGGCACTGAGCCCCTCCTACTTCTAAAATCTGCAATATGCATGTGGCAAACTGCATACACACAACTAGGTCAATTAAACAACTGAAGGAAAGTGAAGTGTAGCTGCTGCACTTTGAAGGGCTCTGACTTAGGGTATGTCTACACTACCCACCGGATTGGCGGGCAGCGATTGATCCAGCAGGGATCAATTTATCACGTTTAGTCTAGACACGATAAATCGATCCCCGAGCACTCTCCCATCAACTCCTATACTCCAGCGCCATGAGAGGCGCAAGCAGAGTTGACAGGAGCAGCAGCAGTCGACTCACCGCAGTAAAGACACCACAGTAAGTCAATCTAAGTACGTCGACTTCAGCTACGTTATTCACATAGCTGAAGTTGCGTAACTTAGATCAACCTCCCTCCTCCCCCCAGTGTAGACCAGGGCTTAGAATTTGGGCCAGCAACCCGGGATGGGTAGGTGTAGGAGGGTGTGTGCATATTAACCTTTAAATAGATTCCCTGTAGGATGTGGTAGTGAAGACAACCCTGTTATATAGTGCAGAAACATGGCTGTTAAAGAGCTGAACAGAGGAAACTAAATAGTTTTCAGTGTCAAAAGTTATGGTGTGTTCTTAACCTCCACTGATTTTTGTTGCAAATGAAGAGGTACTGAGACGATCCTGGCCAGTTGCAGTCTTGCACCAGTTGTGAACAAGAGAACTGCAGTGGTGGGGTCACGTCCAATGTGCAGAAGAAGGTCTGCTTTCACAGAAGTTTCACAGGACTGAGGTCAAAGGAAGTAGAGTGGGAGGCTGATCATGAATGAGGTTGGAAGATGCAATTTTGCGGGATTTAAGCTGCCTAAATCCTTCCATACTGACTCTTGCTGAAAGAAGAAGACTAGCAAGGGATTGTTCAAGACGGAAGTTCATTCTAAGCACCACCATCACTATATCATAGACATGTGAACCTGCTGCTGCTGCAGGATTGCTGGGGAGACAGTGAGTGGAGCATCACCATGTCCCTGGATCTGCATGCCACATGCACCTTCCTTTGCTTGGCCTATTTCTTTCTTACATGTGGACCTGGAAGTGCACGTGGGAAGGGACCATGGCATGGAGCTGGCACTCCCTCTTGCTTGGAAATGGGAGGATGATTCGGTCCAAACCCAAGGATCTGCCTTTAATCTACTCTGACACTCCCTAGTATATAGTACAGAGACTCATAGACTTTAAGGTCAGAAGGGACCATTATGATCATCTAGTCTGACCTCCTGCACAACGCAGGCCACAGAATCTCACCTACCCACTCCTGTATCAAACCTGTGTCTGAGCCATTGAAGTCCTCAAATCGTGGTTTAAAGACTTCAATGTGCAGAGACTCTTCCAGCAAGTGACCTGTGCTCCACGCTGCAGAGGAAGGCGAAAACCCCCCAGGGCTTCTGCCAATCTGCCCCGGAGGAAAATTCCTTCCCAACCCCAAATATGGCGATCAGCTAAACCCTGAGCATGTGGGCAAGACTCACCAGCCAGACACCCAGGAAAGAATTCTCTGTAGTAACTCAGATCCCATCCATCACAGACCATTGGGCATATTTACCGCTAGTAGTCTCAAAAGATGAATTAATTGCCAAAATTAGACTATCCCATTATACCATCCCCTGACCAGAGCCTGGAAGGGTAAGTGTGATTTAGATCCTTCTGCAGCTAAAGAATATACCATTTAAATCCCCAGGGCAGTGGTGGGGCAAACACTGAGGGTTTCCACCCACAGGTGAAAGGTGGGCAGGGACACAGGGACGGTATTAAGGTTCATGTTGGAATCTTAACTAAATTTCCAGCTTTTAGAAGTTTTTTCCCCATTTATAATACATTAATAGTGCAAAGCAACAGAGGGTCCTGTGGCACCTTTGAGACTAACAGAAGTATTGGGAGCATAAGCTTTCGTGGGTAAGAACCTCACTTCTTCAGATGGTTCTTACCCACGAAAGCTTATGCTCCCAATACTTCTGTTAGTCTCAAAGGTGCCACAGGACCCTCTGTTGCTTTTTACAGATTCAGACTAACACGGCTACCCCTCTGATATTAATAGTACAGTATTCAAGGGCAATTTATATTTAGTCCCAAATCTTTGCAGACTAATGGTTCGAACCTGTTCCCATTAAAGTCAATAGCAAAAGTACCATTGACATCAATGGTTCCAGCATCAGCCCTTACACTGTTAGCCCTGGTAGTAGAAGCTATTACTCTGATATGACTAAGTCCTCTAAGATCCAGGCAATACATTCTTGCATGCAGTATTTTGCACCAAGAGCTGCAGACAATGGGGAAAAAAATCCATTGTGGGACATGAGGGTTAATCTGATGCTGCAGATGGTTAAAATATAACCAGGAGAAGCACAGTAAATTTAAGTGTGCTATTTCTGTAAATTCCATGGGAGCCCATGAGCTGATACATGTGTTTCAAGTTATACTCCACTGTGCAGCCATTCTAGGTTTACCGAACGAGATGTCCTTTTCTACATTTTGAATTATTTGCAATAAGTACAAACATATGCCTTGCTTTTTGTTACATTTTATTCTATTGTTTGAATGAGTGATTTAGTGTATTTCCCCCTCCTTTCCCACCACCACCCTAATGATCTGGTTTGGGTTTTTTCCTTCCTACAATGCTGTGGTTTTCTGGGAGGCCAAGTCCCACCCCTCCTCCGTCTCCTACCACAGCCCATCATATTTATTTTTGCAAAGTGTCCTACTTCTCACAGAATGATACATGCTGGTGGAAGGAGAAGGAAATGTTTCCACGCGGAAGTGGCAGGGGAAGCAATCACGCAAAGGTGTTCAGTTTCTTTGAATGCACGTCCCACTGGAATTCAGAGACAAGTTGGTCAGTGGTACCGGTAGCCACGCAACCAAATACCAGCTCCCTGTGTCAGAGTGGCTAACTCTTGCCATTTTAGCACAGTTCTGTTTAGCTTAATGCCCAAGGTCCTGGAGAGGGCTGATTAGGTGAATATCACAGTGTTTTTTACAAAATACATAAATAAATAAATGAAATACACATCTAGTCCTCATGGAGGTGGAGAAAAAGCTTAAAAATGTGACCCAAAGGCTCAAACACTAAGAAGGAAAAATTTTAAATCTCATGATTTTTAATCCAAAATTAATTACTTGGGTGTGGAGCTGACTCCTGAGTTTTGAATGCTTGGGGTTGCCAATGCTGGGTACACAGAGGCAAGTAATAAAATAACTCGGGGCGATGGGCATCAGAGGTAGTAATAATCTGATCATACAGCTGTGTCGGCTTTGGCTAGAGACTGAGTGAGCACATGATTTCTTTTTTGAATGTAAAAGACCAAAGTGATTTGGGAGCTGCTGAGCGGAAACGTGGCGTCAGTTTAGTTACTACATTTTGGCTAAATGCGAACAGAACAGCTGAGAGTATCATTTATTTTTTGGCTAAAGTGTTAAGAGAGGGGATGGCAAATGCAAAAGACTAGGGACTGCAGCTGGGGTGACGTGGTATCGGCAGGGCCGGTGCAATCACTAGGCGAACTAGGCGGTCGCCTAGCGCGCCAAGTGGTTGGGGGCGCCAAAAAGCAGTGCCCTGTCTCAGCAGGGAGGAGTCGCCTTCTGGACGCACAGGAGAGACAGAGCATCGGCTTGTGGAGGTGGCGAGCCCCAGCCATGGAGGAGCCGGCGCAGCGCGGGGGGGGGAGTGGGGGGGCAGCAGCCCTGCAAAGGCGGTGGCGCCGCTAGCGGGGAGCAGCTGCGTCCCCCCGCCTCTCCTGCCCAGGCTGCGGCCCGGCGCCCCCCCCACCCCGGGGGGCTCCTGGAGGCTGCAGCGGATGCATGCGGGTGCCAGCCCGTGTGCACCCACCGGCTCCGTGCTCGGGCTCTGCGGCTCCTGGACATGTGAGCTGCCACCGGGGGGCCGGGCCCTGTGCCTGCTCCGGGAGGGGCAGTGGCAGCGGCGGGAGCTGCAGAGCCCGAGCGCAGCGAGTGGGGAGCCGTAGGGATGCACGGGGGCCGGTGCATGGGGGCCACCGCGCGCATGCATCCGCTGCAGCCTGCAGCAGCCCCTGGGGGGGGCGCCGGGCCGCAGCCTTGGCAGGAGGGGTTGGGGGTGCGGCTGCTCCCCGCTAGTGGCGCCGTGCTGGCTCCTCCACAGCTGGGGCTCCCCGCCACCACAAGCGGGATGCTCTGGCTCTCCGGTGCCTCCGGAAGGCGGCTCCTCCCTGCCGAGCTGCTGCAGCAGCCCAAGCCCGGCAAAGCCAGTGAATGGACTCGGGGCGGGGGCCACCGGGGTGAGGTGGGGTGAGCTCGTGGGGGGGCTGTGCACCCTCCAGGGGAGTTCAGGGGGCGAGGAGGGGGGAACCTGGTCTGGGGAGCATCCCCTGGGCACGGCTGGCCCCTGGGGTCTATAAAGGCTCGTTGGGATTTGCCCCTCAATGAACCGATGTGCAGGGGGTCAAGGGTCGGGGTGCAAGGTGGAAGTTTTGCCTAGGGCGCAAAATATCCTTGCACCGGCCCTGGGTATCGGCTGTGAGTTATGGTAACATAGCAACAGATCAGTGCCCTAGCCATAGCTGCATTTGAGTGGAACAGCTCGGTGGCACAGCAAGGAGAAGGCCATGCCCAGGAAGTTTTTAAAAATCAACAAACAAAACCCCCTCCAATGCAGCCCCATCCTGGGATGGACTGGAGTGAGGTGCCATTTTCCCCAGGCATTTCTGCTGGGGATCTGCTGAATCCAAAGTAAACAAACTAGAAATTTTGTATTAAAAATAAAACAAAAACCCCTCCAAACAGCGGCTCCCCATGGGGTTTCTCCCGCCCAGACGCTTCCGCAGCCCTGAGATCACACTTTCCAGCATTCCATCCCACTGAGAGTAGAGGGGAGCCTGGACTTCAAGGTTCCAGTCTCGGGCCCTAAACAGAGGCCCCAGTTCACAGGGGCGGCTCCAGGCACCGCGCACCGAGCGCGTGCCTGGGGCAGCAAGCCATGGGCGGGCGGCCTGCAGCTCGCCGTGAGGGCAGCAGGCAGGCTGCCTTTGGCGGCATGCATGCGGGAGGTCCGCCGGTCCCGCGGCTTCAGCGGCAATTCAGCAGCGGGTACGCTGAAGGCACGGGACCAGTGGACCTCCCGCAGGCATGCCGCTGAATCCGCGTTACCAGCGGACCTCCAGCAGGCATGCCACCGAAAGCCGCCTGCCTGCCATGCTTAGGGTGGCAAAATACATAGAGCCGCCCCTGCCAGTTCAGCAAAACACTTGCATGTGATTTAGTTGGGGATTGGTCCTGCTTTGAGCAGGGGGTTGGACTAGATGCCCTCCTGAGGTCCCTTCCAACCCTGATATTCTATGATTCTATGTTCTTAAGTCGCATTACAGTCAATGAGTCATAGTGCTTTGTTGAATGGGGGACAGAAGTGAACAGAGTTCTCTTCCCCAACTGCACACGTGGTAACTGCACACTTGGTTGCTTTGTTCTATGGATCCATCTTGCCAGTTTCAAGTTCTTTTCCTGATGAATAGAGATAGGAAAATAAAAAATACACCAGAGGCTCATGAAATGTTGCATGATTTTGGAGACGCAGAATAGAATCATAAAAAAGTAGTACTGGAAGGGACCTCAAAGGGTCATCTAGTCCAGTCCCCTGCACTGAGGCAGGACTATGTATTGTCTAGACCAGGGGTTCTCAACCTTTTTCCTTCTGACCCCTCTTCCCTCCCCTGCAACATTCTATAAAAATTCTATGGCCCACCTATGCCACAACAACTGTTTTTCAGTAGATTAAATGCCAGGGCCCATGTTAGGGGGTAGCAAGCAGACCAGTTGCCTGGGGCTCATGCCACAGGGGGCCCCACAAAGCTACGTTGTTTGGGCTTCAGCCCCAAGCAGCTGGGCTTGGGATTTGGCTTTCTGCCCTGGGCCCCAGTGAGTCTAACACTGGCCCTGGTTTATTTTGGTGGTCCCCTGGTTGAGAAGTCTGATCTAGCCCATCCCTGACAGGTGTGTGTCTAACCTGTTCTTAAAAACCTCCAGTGATGAAGATTCCACAACCTCCCTATGTAATTTGTTCCAGCGCATAACTACCCTAACAGTTAAGAAGTTTTTCCCAATGTCCAACCTAAACTCCCCTTGCTGCAATTTAAGCCCATTTCTACTTTTCCTGGCCTCAGTGGTTAAATATATCATCTTTATAACAACTCTTTTTTTGTCATCTGTTACGTTTCTTTCTCCTCTGTGCACTGATGTTGTAGTACGGAAATTACCCTACTCTGGTAATGGACACTGATCTAAACAAATAGACTTGTGTGTCTTCTTTAGCATCCCTGAAAGGCTTACACAACCCATTCATCTCCTTCATTGACCTCTGTTTTTCATTGCAATAAGTAAAATTAAGCAACACAGTAATAAACAGGAAATCAGGGTCTCTTTAAATGTGGTGGGGTGTCAAGGCTTACAAAAAGTGGGAAAGCAAGAAAGGACACACAGTTGTTCCTTTGGATTACATTCAGTGTTTGTGTACCACCTTGAGCTTTAAATGTCCATCTAACCAGTAGGAGGGGAAGACAGGATGGATCTCTCCAGAATTGCCCCGTTCTCTACCCTCCCCCTGAAGCTGTGGTACTGGCCACTGTTGGAGACTAGATAGTGGGCTAGGTAGACCATTGGTCTGACCCAGTATGGCCATTCTTATGTTCTTACATTTGTTGTTGTTGCTGAAATTTCAAATTTCAGGCCCCCTCAAAATGGGAAAAATGTGATAAAATATTTTACAACCGACTCTGTAGCTGGTCAAAATGTTTTCAACTTTTGAAATTTCAAGGAAAAGAGAAGACATTAGCAAAAATGTCCACAAAATGCCTCCTTCGGGCACCCCCAGTTTTTCCGCTTGCTGTAAATAAAACTGGGCTCCAAAGGAAAAAAGATTCCTTTCCTGCAGGACAGGGGGACTTTTAATGCTGCCAAACTGTGTGGGTCTTTTTTCTCACTATAGACAAAATCTGGTCTTTCTCCGCTGCCCATTGCTCAGTGTCACCTGTGATAAGACCCTCGGTCTTCTGTGTATGATTGCAGCTGTACCACAGAAATAATGTCTGATGTCACTGCTTTTCTACAGATTTCTATCAGTTTCCTACACTTATCTCTCAGAGAATATTAGAGGAGCAAACACAATGCAGCGAAACAAAGACTGCTTCAAAAACATATCTTTTCCAGGGCTAGAGATAGCAGTAGGTCATTTGGGGGTCTTTTTGATGCTATTTTCTTTATGCTGACATTTAGCTTTTCTATCAGCCTGATTACTCACCCACCTATCAGAGGCTCTGATAACCAGTTATTGGTATAATTTATTAGTAATAGCAGTAATTTATAATTTATTAGTAGTAGTGCTGGTGCCCAAGGGGTCAGGCATCTTGGGGTTGATGTAGGGTGTGCTTCAAAAGGAAGAGAAAAGATTTTGATTTCATAAGAACGTGGGAATAGCCATAGTGGGCCAGACCAATGGTCCATCTAACCCACTACCCTGTCTCTGTCAGTGGCCAGTACCAGATGCTCCAGAAGGAATGAACAGAACAGGGCAATTTCAAGTGATCCATTCCCTGTGATCTAGTTCTGGCAGGGGGCACCTGGAGCATGGGATTGTATCCCTGGCCATCTTGACTAATAGCCATTGATTGACTTAACCTCCATGAATTTATCTAATTCCTTTTTGAACCCAGTTATATATTTGGCTTTCACAACATCTCACGGCAATGAGTTCCCACAGGTTGATTGTGCGTTGTGTGAAGTACTTCCTTTTGTTGGTTTTAAACCTGTTCCCTATTAATTTCATTGGGGGAGTTCTTGTGTTCAGTTTCTCCACACCAGTCATGGTTTTATAGACCTCTATCATATCAACAGATATGATTTTGTCACAGTAAAATTAGGCAACATTCTGTCACGGTAAAAATGTACAAAATCAGGGTATGGTCACAGGGAAAAAAAGTGTGACAATTAAACAATGAAGTAGTACAGTGTAATATAAACATGAAACACACACCATTAATGCAACAGTTTTCATTTCCATGTTAAAGTAAAGTATTTTGAAATTATACATGCATATTGTGCAATCACTTTTCAAACAAATATAACAAGAAACTGTATAACATAAATAACTGATTCTTTTAGTAAAGTCCTTTTTGAAAACTGTTGCAATTTTGGGATAACAAGTTATACATAGAGAGTTAAGACGCGATATATCGATCCCTGAACGCGCTCACCGTCGACTCCGGAACTCCACCAGAGCGAGCGGCGGTAGCGCAGTCGACGGGGGAGCTGCGGCCGTCGATACTGCGCTGTGTGGACCCCAGGTAATTCGATACAAGACACTTCGACTTCAGCTACGCTATTCGCATAGCTGAAGTTGTGTATCTTGGATAGATCCCCCCCAGTGTAGACCAGCCCAAAGGTTCAAACCTTGAGCCCAAGCTTTCTCCATGTGGCATTATCAGTCACAAATGCACTGATGCGATCAAATGGTATTGCACATTTTTCAACAGTATTGCTTTGCTGACTGTTTTAAAATAACTGCTTCCAAAACTTCACAATGGAACAAAAAAAAATCCAGCTCATGTTCCCTTGCGTCTGAAGTGCCTGCACTGCCACTGCTTGTTGGGACAGGGACAGCATGAATGTTAAGCACAGTAACTCCTCACTTAAAGTCGTCCTGGTTAAAGTTGTTTCGTTATTAAGTCGCTGTTCTATTAGAGAACACGCTTGTTTAAACTTGCGCAATGTTCTAATGCCCTCCACTACCACCCCCAGCATCTGCCGGTGGGCCCCGTGGATCTACGCCTCCCCTCTCCCTCTCCGCGCCTCCCACCTGCCGCAATCAGCTGTTTTGTGGTGTGCAGGGAGGCTGGAAGGAGCGAGGACGTGGCGTGCTTGGGGGCGGAACTGCACGGGAAGAGGCAGGGCGGGGCCTTGGGGGAAGCGGGGGTGAGGGTGGGGCTTGGGGCAGAGCCAGGGGTCAAGTACCCCCCAGCAGTTTGAAAAGTCAGCACCTGTGGCCCCAGAAGCCTATTGCTGTCTCCAGCTGTGCAGGGATCTAGAGGCCCAGTGCCTCTGCGTTGTGTGTCCCGAGCATACCATGCAACCTGGCAGATTGGTTCCCTTAGGAGACGACTGGTCTCCCCAGCACCCTGGGTGGGGGGGTTCAGTGACTAACTGGAGCAGGCATTTGTGTGATCTGCTGCTCCGAGGCCAGCAGACACATCCCCATCGGGTGCTGGGGAAGGATGTAGCACAGTGTCACTTCCTATGTGCTGCCGCTTGCCTGCTCTGCCTGACTCCCATGTTGAGCCCAAACCCACACAGCTTGCACGGGGAGGACTCTGCTGGCCTAGGAGGGGGGGCATTGTTGGCCCACACACTCACCAGAGCTCTGGGGCCGGAGGATTTTCACTTACCTAGTTACAGCTGTGAGTCAAACTGCATATAATGTCTTTTGTCTGGTGAAAAAATTCCCCTGGAAGCTAACTTCCCCCCCCCCCCATTTAAGAACATAAAAACGGCCGTATTGGGTCAGACCAAAGGTCCATCCATCCAGACAGTGACCCATGCCAGGTGTCCCAGAGGGAGACAGGATACTGGGCTGGATGGACCTTTGGCTGGACCATTTACATTAATTCTAATGGGGAAATTGGATTCGCTTAGCATCGTTTTGCTTAAAGTCGCATTTTTCAGGAACATAACTACAATGTTAAGTGAGGAGTTACTGTACCACTCTTCAGCATCGGTAGTTTCATCTGCCACAATGCAGGACTGCAGCTTTTCCTTTAATTCTTCAGTGTGACTGGCAAACACTTTGGGTAGGTAAAACTTTTTGAAGTTGATCTGCACTTGGTTTAACCCCTACCTTGACCTTGCTCTCTCAAAGCCCTGGATTGTCGAGGGTGTGCCGGGGTATATTTGCAGCAGAAAAGGCTTCTGTTAATTTGAACACTTCATTTCTCCTGTAAAGCTGCCCCTCGGTTTTGGTATTAAACAGCTCTGAAACCGTTCTGTGCTTTTAAAAATGTCTATCTTCAGCCATTTTGAATGTCTCTTGTTCACACTTATGACTTGCATTTTCAAGATACTTATGACAGCTAGCATTTCCTGTAAAATCAACAGGTACATTGCATGACATACAAAACAACTTTCCTCCACTTCCATGGAATGTTTTAGGGTACTGCTCTACTTTCTGCTTAGCACTTAATTTTGCCACTTTACTCATTTGTTTGTTTGTTTGCTGGTTTCCTGGTCTTATTTCCAATTAATCACTGTAATCTTTTCTTTTACAAGATGCGTGACTCTTACATGTGAAAGTCCATGAAGGCCACATGATGTAACCTCCTTAGTTACTGTTGCTAGGTGATTGACTGTAAACAAAGTGAGCAGTGGCAAATGCAAACAAATGTTAGTGAGTTTATTTCATTTCTTTTTTTACAGATACTTCTAGTTCTTACAAATTACAAAAATTAAAAATGGGTGGAATGGTGCATTTCAAGGCATTCTCGCTGTTTTTATGGTCAAACTGAAATAAATGGCAACATTTGCAGATTCCGTGACAGTGGTGATCATATCCATAGTGATATCCCCCCATCCCCACCAGACATCTCTTTTCTATTATGGTAGTGCTGAGACATCCCGTTGTGGTAGCTACAGAGCATGCACATAGTAACAGACATTCCCTGCCCCAAAGAGCTTACAGTCTAGTCAAAACAAAGGGTGAGAAAGGAACAATTGTCTCCAATTTACAGATGGGAAACTGAAGTGCAGAGAGGAAGTGACCTGCTCGGGGTCAGACAGGAAGTCTGTGGCAGAGCACATTTGAGGAAGGGGAAGCTTGGATTTGTTGGAGGGCCGTTTGATTGGATGGGATCGGGACCCCATTTAGTCTGAACCCACTATTATATACAGCCAGTTCTGCTGGAGAGTATGATCCGAGGCTTATATGTGTTTTTACATGCTCCATCTGGGGTAAAACACATCAGCCAGTTTGGCAGTTGGTGTCTATCGTGTCTTATGTGGTTTTGTTTTTTAAAGTGCACACACAATGTTTTAAGAGAGTTGTTGGGTCATATGGGCTTATTGAAATTTGGACTGGCCGTCATCATGGTGTTTTATTAAGACGTGGTGACCTAGTGTTTAACAGTCCAATTATTTTTATTCAAACATTACACAACACAGTAACAAGGGCTGCAGCCTATTAGAGTCTTTTCTGACCCCTTCAATCCAGACCCCGCCCCTTCCATGGTGGGGGTTGACCTTTGATCCCTGCAGCCACACCTACATCCTTATATAACGGGAGCTGTACCACACTGTCATGGCCTGAGTCTCTTCCAGACCACTTTTCAGTGGTGGCCTCTGCGCGTGCGCGCGTGCGCGCACACACACAGAGAAAGGATTTTGCCTTCTGCTTTTATTAAGCTTCAGTCTAAAACATCCCACCCACTGAAAAAATATGAGCTAGATTCTCAGCTGATGTCATTCACAGAAGCTGCATTGAATTCAATTTACACCAGTTCTGAATCTGGCCCTATGCTCACCCTACAAACTTGCTTTCTACTCAAGCTTTGAAAAGGAAATCCTGACTTGGAAGATGGACCTGCTTCCCAATTAAATCACAGCAGTTTGGATATGGCCAGAACAATATAATTCTTCACTCCTCCCAGATATAGCCCCCCCGGGATTTACAGAGGAAACTGCTGCCATCTGTGTAATTTAATGGGAGGTTGGCTCTTTGCAGCTTTCATGAGCCTCCATGAAGATCAACTCTTTTTCTGTGTAAATAACTACACAAGCTGAGAGGTTTCTCTGAAGGGTTTGATGGGTCTGGAAGAGATGTGTCAATGCAGAGCTAATGGAGGAGGAAAAGAAAGGAGCAAAAACATTTGGCAAAAGGTAGCATATGATAACATCTCCACAGGATTGCCAAAGAGTAAAGCTGTGAGTGTCTTAAGCGTAAAGCAAAGACTAATGATTCGAGAGATATTTCCACACTGTATGTTCTTGTATATATGCCCTTCCCAAAGAGAAAATGAAATATGTTGCATGCTGTGCTGCTCTGATACTTTCACTGCTACCAACGCTATCTAAATTGTCAAAAGTGCAATACTATCCAGTGCCTATAGATCCTGTACGCACGTTGTGCATATATATATATACCGTACCATACATCATGCGTGCACATACACTCTCTCCAGGGTGAAAATAACTTAAAAGTCTTACTGGTACGGGGTCCCGGCCCTGGACCCCCAGAAGGGGCAGGGCCTCAGGTGGAAGGGGCGGGGCCTCGGGCAGAAAGGGCGGAGCTGGGGATCAGCCTCTCCCAGCCAGACCTTCAGTGCTGCCTGGCCCGCGCCACCTTTTAAATTGCCGGGCCCTATGGCAGCTGCCCCTTTTGCCCCATCCCCCCCTCTTGGCGGCCCTGGGGGGTGCAAAAGGGGAAGCGACATTAAAGTGCTGCCGCAGCAGTGCTTTAACATCAGCTGTGTACGGGCCCGTACCAGCGGCCACTTCTTACCAGTACGCCGTACCGACCCATACTGGCCCACTTTCACCTCTCCCTCTCTCTCAGTTCAATTACAGGTATTTTAATACCAGAGGATTTCTTTATAAGGTGCATTACAAACCTCAAAGGTTATTCTTTCGATAAAGAAGAGAGCCGAGTTTTGCAGTTCTTTGGAGTGAAGGGCTGTAAATATAAATGTACATTATTTAATTCCTATCTGATAGTTGAAGGTATTGGGGCCAGATCCTACAAGGCCATGAACTCACACTTAATTCAGTCGGAGTACTGTTCTTGGGTAGCTGAAGAATTGGGCCATCGATTGCAGTGGCGCCAGGACTTCACCCTTTATGGAGGATTGTTTGTTGCAATATATAGCTTTCATGGTGGTCATTATGCTGGAGGAATTAGTGTATGTATTTCCCCTTTGCCCCCTTTAATTATTATCCACACTGCTATGTCTTTTTGAGGCTGCTGCTGCTGATGATGATTGCGTATTATGTATTTGGACTGTGGTAGCAGCTAGCAGCCCCAGTCACAGACGAGGCCCCGCTGTGTTAGGTGCTGTACAAACACAGAACAAAAAGACAGTCCCTGCCCCAGGGAGCTTACTGTCTAGATCCATGTTTATGTGGCAGACCAACAGAATACATTTGGTGGAGTTCTAACTTAACTGTGGGTGGGAAATCTGGACCAAAGAACTTGGTGAGGGACTGTGACCCTTACAGAAAAGTGACACGACACAGTTTTGGTCCAAATTTCCCCCCTATTTACACCCAGACAATTCTGTTGAAATTAGTGCAGCTACACAAGTGAAATTTGTCAAAATTTGCCCTATGTATTTTGTGAGATCAACATGAATTATTTTTTACTTGATTTGTGCAATCAAATAGGGATCCCAACGAATTAAGTGCTGTGATGCGAGAAGGCCTCAGAGCCCAGTTGTGCCCTCGATCTGCACTCCCCAGCTGGACGGGTGTTTGGCTTGGGTTGATTTTGTAGCCCAGTTAGGATTTCTTTGGGAGTACTACCTCATAAAGAGCCAGATCCTCCCTTCCTTTTTGGGGGTGAATGACCCAGACAGACATCTCACAGGCCCAGGACTCCATCTGCACAGGAGCATGGCAGTGGGTGAGCTGGAACCGGATGCTGCAAAAAAAACAGACCAGCAAAGGAGCCAGAAGGGTACTGGCTATTTGCCAGTCTTGCACGTGTAGGATGCAAGATGACTGAGGACGGGCTCACTAACGTGTGAGAACTTTTGTGATAGGGGAGTAGACCCTGGAATGGGATACAATTCACCATGCAACAAGACTCTGCTAATTAGTACACTAACAGATCCATGACCTGTATCTGTCTTTACTCTAAGACAGGGGTTGGCAACCTTTCAGAAGTGGTGTGCCAAGTCTTCATTTATTCACTCTGATTTAAGGTTTCGTGTGCCAGTAATACATTTTCATGTTTTTAGAAGGGCTCTTTCTATAAGTCTATAATATATAACTAAACTATTGTTGTATGTAAAGTAAACAAGCTTTTTAAAATGTTTAAGAAGCTTCATTTAAAATTAAATTAAAATGCAAAGCCCCCTGGACTGGTGGTCAGGACCTGGGCAGTGTGAGTGCCACTGAAAATCAGCTCGCGTGCCGCCTTTGGCACACATGCAATAGGTTGTCTACCCCTGCTCTAAGAGGATCTGAGTAGCATCACAAAACACTTCAGTAACTGTGTGGTCGAGGAGCAGTGACCTGTGTGACCCAGTTCAGAACCCCTTTTTTCTGTGGAAGCCCCTCTGTTCAGGGGAACCGGGGACAGAGCATGTAATATTTTACAGCTGTATGATATTGACAGCTGAGATACTTGCTTGTGCTGCTTGCTGAGTAATGCTGTCCTTGCTGTGGGCTTTTTAAAGACAACATGTCAAGATAAAGCAACAAAGAATGCTGTATTTTGCCTATCTTTAATGTAATAGTGTGAATGACCCTGTAGTGTCCATTGCACTAGAGAACTTTTAGACCTACTCATTTCTAATAATCTCTGATCTCCGTCAAACAGTAAGGAAATGCTATTTAAACTGAAAACAATTTTATCCCCGTTTTATGGGTATGTTAGTTATTTACTCAGAGGAACTTGTAAATATATTAGCTTATGTGCCTCACTCTAGGTCACAAGTGACTTCGGTGTTGTGTAGGCCTCATGCTGGTAAACTTCACTCAGCCAGTTCAGTGGTTCTCTGAACAAGCTGAAATAGTGGGGTCAGTTAGAATTTTCCTCCAGTAATTCTTATAACAACTAGACTCAGAATGGTGAACTCTGCTGTACTCCGCGAAACCTGGATTGCAAACACTTTGGGACAAGACTTTTTGTTATGGTTGTACAGTGCCAAGTTCAGTGGGACCCTGATCCCAGCCACCACAGTACAAATGAAAATAGTAATTAATAGCTTAATGCTGAATTTCATACAAAAGGCCGTGTTTGTTTGTTTTTTTAACAGTTCAAAACACCATGGCACTCCTACGACCGATCTAATTTTTGACATGAGCAAAGCAACCATGCATTTGCTCCTTTTTCCACAAAGTGCTGGTTCCGTGGAAACAACTTGCACTGGCTTGTTGGTTTGTTTCCCCAGGCTTTGCGGGCTCTTGTGGGTTGAAAGGTTCAAACTTTAGAAGGCTGCTTGCTTAGGATGGATCCCACTTTCTCTTTTCTGTGAGACCCTGCAGCATTAGTGATAAGCCCAGCTGAGAGCCTGGGAAGGATTGATAGAGAAGAGAGAGAGAAAAGCTTAGGAAAGCAGTTTGATTTTGCAAATAAGAAGGAGAGCATGTTCCATTCTGTTAAGTTATCCATCTTGCCCATTTAGAAACTACATGGCAGTATCTGATTCCATAAACACAGACTAACCCCTGCACACAGGAAGCTTGTCATTGAAGGACCAATGTGTTTGCCTCCTCAGCTGCACTAGAGGAAAGAGAGTGGACGAATGGGCACCCCCATCCATGAGTGCCAGCACATCTGTAATTTGGCTGCAGAATGCTGGTGAGCACACTTGGGAGGGTCTGGCCATTGGTGCTAGCAGCATGCCCCAGAAGGAGTAGATGTTGGCATGGTGAACTCACAGGGACAGGTCAGCTCCCTCTGCTCCGCAGCTCCCCCACAGGATGTTTGTTCAGTTTTGAATTGCTCCAGCAAACAGGATCCTCAGGCCTTGTCTACAAGGGAATTTACCCTAATTCTAGCAGTCGATGGTCAGCCCCCTGTGTGGCTGTGTAACACTGACAGACCCCAGGTCGTTGGTGGGCAGGATCAAACTGGGGACCTCTGGAGATTAGTGCATGAGCCCCTACTGCATGAGCTAAAAGCCAAATGGCTGTTAGCTAAGCCTGTAGAGCAGACTCATTTTATCCCTCTCTCTAAGTGGTCTCAGGGTCACTAGATGGGACAGAACACCACACCCAGGAGGTGTGTGGGTTACTAGGGTGACCAGATGTCCTGATTGTATAGGGACTGTCCCAATGATTGGGTCTTTTTCTTGTATAGGCTCCTATTAACCCCCACCCCCGTCCCGATTTTTCACACTTGCTGTCTGGTCATCCTAGTGGGTTACAGCTGCATCAGGGCAAAGCCCACAACTAGAAAAAGTCACAATTTGAACTGGAGAGAGCTCTGCCCTGTTTGAAATTGACTAGGATTGGGACTGGTTGCTGGGATTGGGGCAAAGTCCCCATGTAGACCAGTGTTCCATGCTCGCAGGTATCCAGAGCAAACAAATAAATCATATTTAGCTGTATTGCAGCGGCCTCACACCCAAAGAAAAGGTAATGCAAGCCACAGCTATGTCATGAACACAGCCTGACTTGCACCAAGCTTGCCTGACTGAATGTTTGTCAAATTGAATGCTTCGCATAGCTCTGCTGCAGGCTAACATAGCCACAAAGCAAAGGGAAGGCAAGGAAGCCTTGCTAGCGACAGATGGCTCCTTTCTGAACTCTTATTTTCCTTAGCATTTATTATCTTGGGCCTAAAGAGGCCTGTAAGTCTGAGGATTTGGGCAGTTAACTTCTAATAAGCCCTGCTGTAAAAACAAAAAGGGCCAATTCCGATTGGGTGTAACATGGTCCATTGAGTTCAGTGGAGTTGCAGCCTCTTAAACCAAGCATGGTTTTGACTTTGCATGCTTGCTAACTCATAGGACATTTATTGCTTTTCCTTTTTGCATGAAACTTTTACTCATCTTTTTTTTAATTTTTATTTTTTGCCATGACTTATGTTTGGCTTTTCTGCACACTGTTTCTGCCTGTGTGAAGTGTTACCTCCCAAAAGAACAGGCTGGCCTGCAAGGAGACACCACCACAATGACAAACATTTGTTTTGGGCATGAGATCTCCCTTATAAATTCAGACAGACAGTAAATATTTAACAAGAGGAGAGAAAAGCAGGGTACACGGTTTGAAGAATCAGGCAACTGCTGAAGGTGGAATTGTGGGCAGGTTATTTAGTAGCCTCACCTTCCTACAGTCTATTTTTAAAAACATATCTTGAAAGGTGAACTTTTTTTTTTTTGAGCTCCTAAACCAGCGGTTCTCAAACTTTTGTCCTGGTGACCACTTTCACATAGCAAGCCTCTGAGTGTGACCCCCCCTTATCAATTAAAAAAACTTTTAAATATATTTAATACCATTATAAATGCTGGAGGCAAAGCAGGGTTTGAGTTGGAGGCTGACAGCTCACGACCCCCATGTAATAGCCTCGCGACCCCCTGAGGGGTCCCGACCCCCAGTTTGAGAACCCCTGTCCTAAACCATTTCTTTGGCGGAATATAGTGACAAACAAGTAACTATGTTTTGAAACAAAACTTCATAATCACAGCTGATTTCAGTTGTTGCTATCACCTAACATTGACATCAACAATTAGGAGGCAGCTGCTTTAATTGATTTAAGAGTTGATAACGTCATCAACTGGTAAAGGAGACACCCAACGGCCTGGACTCAGGTCTTGGCAGGTAAAATACCTTAGATCATCTTTTAATTCTATTCGTTCTTATTACGCACATTAATAAGGTAGCCATGCTCCATGTCTACAGTTCTCCTTGATATTTACCGTATGTATGTTTCAAGTGACCATCCCCATAGTATCTGAGATGTCAAGTATCTTCCTGCACTCCAACCTGGAATATAATTTTCTTTTATACTAGTGGGCCTTTGGGCATTAGAACATGGGCTCCCTGTTACTTAGGGAAAAGGACTAGCTCACCCATGGGTGAGATGGGTGCCAAACTGCAGACAGTTAAAGGGACCTGGTTGTCAGAAGTGTTGAGCATTTACTCTCTAAATTATAGACCTCTGTCTCCAGCTGGGCATGCAGAAGCTGAGGCATTGAAAATCCCTATTCATTTCTGAAAATCTCATGCCTCAGTACAATTGCAGTGGGAATTATGGGTATTGTATTTCCAAAAGAAACGTAAATGAGGCACCAAGTGGCTTTCACTTTTAGATCAATGGTTTGAGTCCCATTCAAACCAGTTGTTACTCACTGAAAAGTTGTTACTTACTGAAAGCTCCTTGGAGACCGAAATGAAATGAGCTGGTGGTCACTGGTATCAGGCCAGTTATAATCCTTAGTGAGAAGTTTTGCAAAGAGGCCAAGAACTGTATGGCTATGGAGACTGAACTACACTGTCATTCCTGGTGGTGGGCTTAGATAATGAAGCTTCGGGATCCCAGGTCGCTTGGAGGGCAGCACCCCGTACTGCCACACGTGAAGGGCTTTTGATCAGCCCCCGTGTATCTTTTTTTTATTGGATATGCAGCCATCCGTAATCCAAACTGTTAAGATACCACCTGTACAGTGCGGTTCCTAGAAATCCAGACTCTTGCTTCTGAAGGTGGCGAAATGTTTCAGGTTTTAGGATGTCTTCATTACCACTTGGAACTGCCTTGATACGTTGCAAATACCTCAAACGGCTACAGCCAGGCCTAGCTAGCTACATGCAGCTTTCAGCAAAGTACATACAGTACTGAGCAGTCCGATCGGAGCAGAGGCCCCCATTTCACCTGAGCAGTGACTATGTTATTATATGGTAACGGAGAACTCTATTCATGAGTGTGCTCTCTAAATCCAGCCTGCAGTTTGATTCAACCATACTGGTTTAGTTGGGAATTGGTCCTGCTTTGAGCAGGGGGTTGGACTAGATGACCTCCTGAGGTCCCTTCCAACCCTGATATTCTATGATTCTATGATTCTATGTTTCAGAGTAGCAGCCGTGTTAGTCTGTATCCGCAAAAAGAAGAACAGGAGTACTTGTGGCACCTTAGAGACTAACAAATTTATTAGATTTATTATGATTCTATGGTGTCCCTTTTGTTTCAGTTGTCCATTTAAATGACCATGTGTGTGTGTTTGTGAATATTCATAGAGGCTCTGTCAGTTATTCCAGTACAAGTAGTGACTAGAAGTGCTGGCATGTCCCACACACACACACCCCTCCACTGACAGTGTTCGTTTGGAAGCAAGAGGGTTAGCTCTTAGGAGGCAGGAATTGACTAGCTCTGTGAGAGCCAGAGATTTTAAACTTTAGGCCCTGTGTACATTACAGAAATTTGTACCAGGGTAACCACTTATACTGGTGCCAACCCCTAATGTAGATACACGGCAAGGGTACAAAGTGGGGGTTACAACAGCACAGTGTGTACACCAGTGTAGCTACACAGATGCAAACCTCCTTAATGTAGGCCGGGCTTTAGCAAACTGAGTTGTCATTCACTCAGCATGAGAAGGAGAGTGAGGCAGGAGTGGGGATTTGTAGGAATGGAAAGGTTTTGAATCTACCCCAGCCCCAAATCATGGAGCAAGGTGTCTAAAGGGTGGTTAGACACGGACGCAGAGACAACAGCATCTGGGGACAACTGTCCTGTGAACCACCTCAGTAAAGGACATAGGGCCACAAATACAGCCCTTCGCGCTTTCCCAGATGCGCTCCTGTCCGTGTAATAGTCAAACTCCACTGATTGAACTTAAATCATCCAGTCAGGGAACATAAACAATACCATGTGACTTTGGAGACCAATCACACAACTAATAATCAAAGAACTCAGTTTATGGCTAACCCAGGGGCTGTAATTTCTCTGGATAACTTACTCGATGAACAGTTACTAGTAAAGCACATTCAGGAAGACCTGGTATCCTCCCAGTGTGTTAAACATTTGAACTATTTCTAATGATTGAATTTGTAGTAGTGAATCAAATTAGGATCCAGCTCTGATGAAATATCTGTTCTTTTTCACTGATGCATATTCAAGGCTCTTTGTAAAATCAAGAATTCTCTGTCCGTGCATTAACAGGGATGGATCAAAGCGTCACCCTGACACATCAGAAACCTGAAGCCTCCAAACTGCTTTTTGGGACACAGGAGATAGGGTGCAAGGGTGATACTGTTGGTATATGTACTCCAGAAGTATTGGGATTAATGGGGGGGCTTTTACATGGGTTCTGTGTAATCTTCTCTGCTTTGTCAGGCTTTCATCCACCACTGAGTCTTTACTGACAGATGTACAGCGAATGAACTGGTGCTGACAGCAATGCTTCTGTCTGTGTGAAATCAACAGTGTAAACCTGGTCGTTCTGATAGGCCAGAACGAACACAAAACAGACCTCACACCGCAATTTCATCTCGCCCAACTGCCAACCAAGGCAACCCATGTACGGTATTCACCTTGTGGTAACCCAGGGCCTGTGGTCCCTCCCGCCTGTCTCAAGGTTGCCTAGTAATTGCATATTCGGTATCTATGGAGCCAGCTGAAACATGTGCTCCCTAAACAAACCCTCCCTTTGAAAGCTTGTCTGTGATGTCCCTTCTGTGCTTTGCATGCACAGAATCAGGGCACCTCCCAGTTTGTTTCAAGTGATCCTTGTTAGCATGGAAGCAGGGAGCACCGCTGAACAAATTTGTTTAAACCCTCCAGCTCTGCTCCAGATTTGAACAGCAAAGGGATTTATGAGACGTGGTGTGCAGAGACGAGGAAAACACTGAGTAACCAGAGCAGTGGCTTGAAGGAGCTGGCTCCGCTCTCTTGCTCAGTGCAGACAGCTGGAGTGTGTCCCCTTGAGCTCCCAAAAAACATCCCCTCATAATGCATAAACCCAACACTTACCCGCATATCGACTCCTCAGACACACACGAGTGCATGGACAGAAAGCTCCTTTATTTCATTGTGATCGGCTTCAGGCTGGGTTGGTATGGGATGCCTTCATTTCCTGGGGTCGTACACTATGTGTAGTCTGATATTTTGTGTGTGTGTGTGTGTGTGTGTGTGTGTGTCTCTCTCTCTCTCTCTCTCTCTCTCAAGCAGGTCACAAGAGGCTGCCAGGTTTTCCCTCTCTCCCCTATTTGCGTAGACGTTTGATGGGAAAAGCAGGGCCACTGTAATTACCAGTCAGGTGATGAACTGGAGGGAACAAGGACTAAATTCTCTCATGATTTGGAAATGAGAGGCAGGAAAAGGGCTGCAGGAGAACTCAAGCAAGTGCCCCCAGAACGGTACATCAGGCATGTCTGCCTGGTCGGAATCAGATATGCCCGAGATAAGGGAGGCTAGGGGCGGGGACTGAACAGTTATTTCGATAAATGGCTTTCAAATACCATCCCATGTGTGTTTCTCTTTGCAGTTGGCTCTGCTTTCTCTCCCACCTGAATAGCAAAGCCTGGGGCCTTGCCTGGTGCAAATTGGTGTAGCTCCAGATGTTGACCCCACCTGTCTGATTTGTTAACTGGCTTATCCATTTTAAGGTAGTCTCCTTGTTCTGGCCATGGGGTCTGGTTTTCCAGCATAG
>NW_027053107.1:0-59000 GCF_011386835.1 Chrysemys picta bellii | reverse complement strand
GATTCCTCGGGGCGTTTGAGTCTCTGACAGGTTCTCGTTCCCTTGCAGGAGGAGGACGTCACGGCCAAAGTGATGCACCCGCATCATCCGCCACTTGCGCCAGGTGCCTGAGACACTGCAGGGGCTGCGCCTCTGAGGCCTTCAGCAACTCCCGCTCCCTGCTGCAGATACTGTTCTGTCTCCCTGTAAATGGGGAGCTAGTGGAAGGGGAAATGGAGCCCCCTGGCACTCACTAAAAGGGAAAGTGGTGGATTCTCCATCTCTTGATGTCATTGAATGAAGACTAGATGCCTTTCTGGAATGTGTGTGCCCAAAAAGTAACTATTGTACTATATAGGAGGCCTATGATATGCAGGGGCTTAGATGAGATGCTCTGAAGGTCTCTTCTGGCCATAAAGTCTACAAATTTTGGAAACACTGAGTGTAGTATTGGGAGCAGCCTGTGATGTTTTACTCTCTAGCCGGCTTGCTTCCTAGAATGAAGACGCATTGAGTGGGGTGATCCACAGAGAGTACCTGTGTCAAGGCTGTATCCCCACTTTGAAGTTTAGGGTACAAATGTAGGGGCCTGCATGAAAACTTCTAAGCTTAACCACCATCCCAAGGCTAATTTCCTCCCCTGGGTAGCCTTGAGAAACCTTTCACCAATTCCCTGGTGAATACAGATCCAAACCCCTTGGATCTTAAAACAAGGAGAATTAAACCATCCACCCTCCTTCCTCCCACCAACTTCTGGTGAATACAGATCCAACCCCCTTGGATCTAAAAGAAGGAGAAATTAACCATTCCCCTCCTTCCTCCCACCAACTCCTGGTGAATCAAGATCCAAACTCCTTGGATCTTAAAACAAGGAAAAATCAATCAGGTTCTTAAAAATAAGGCTTTTAATTAAAGAAAAACGTAAAAATCATCTCTGTAAAATCAGTATGGAAATTTACCTTACAGGGTAATCAAACTTAAAGAGCTCAGAGGACTCCCCTCTAGTCTTAGGTTCAAAGTACAGCAAACAAAGATAAACACTCTAGTAAAAGGTACATTTACAAGTTGAGAAAACAAAGGAAAACTAACACGCCTTGTTTGAAATAGGAGAGACTTGTTTAGAAAGATGTGGAGAACCTGGATTGATCTCTGGTCCCTCTCAGTCCCGAGGGCGAACACCCACACAAACAAAGAACACAAACAAAAGCCTTCCCCTCCCCAAGATTTGAAAGTATCTTGTCCCCTTATTGGTCCTTTAGGTCAGATGCCAGCCAGGTTACCTGAGCTTCTTAACCCTTTACAGGGAAAAGGATTTTGGAGTCTCTGGCTAGGAGGATTTTATAGTACTGTACACAGGACAGCTGTTCCCCTTCCCTTTATAGTTATGACAACCTCAAAGCTTCAAAGTGTCAGGCCAGCAGCAGGACATTAGCACTTGAGGGTTTGGTTGGGTGTGGCAGTGACATCACAAAGGCCTTTTGCAGGATGTCAGCTTATTGGTCAAATGTGTTAGGGAGGTGGTGACCTCAGAGAGAGAGCTGACATCAGCCTGGCAGGACAGGAGCACAGGGCCAGGGAAACCTCAGAGACCCTGTGGCTTTGCTTCAGCAAGTCTCCTTCTCGGGGTCTTTCTTTGAGGACTGAGAGAGTATTAGGGTTCACGTACGTGAGTGCGTGCAGGAGCCTCTTTCGAGTTTTCTCCTTTCCTTTTACTGATTTTACTAGAAAACAGACGTCCCTGTTTAGAAGGTAAGAGCCTCCAAGAGGTTTTGGCAGCTGCTCAGTCTGATCCACGTGGTGCCAGCTGAATTCTAGGCATGGAAAACACTAGTTTAAGATGGCAGAATTTTATTCCATCCCTTGGATTTTGTGCCATAGAATCACTGGGGACATTAGGGTTTGTCCTTTTTGTTTTACCTTTTCCTCCATCCCTCCTTCCTTTCTCTTCATCTCTTACTTCTTTTGTCCTTTCTCCTGTTCCCCTCCCACCACCAGGAGTGGAGTGTGTGTGTGTGTGTGTGTTGCTGGGGGTGCTCATCACCTCTCCTTGTGGGAAGTTCATCGAAAACTGTGGGGTTGAAATAGTGTTTGGACTCCACTGACACTAGATGCTGCCATCCTGTGGCTTAGCATTAGTGTCTGGGATGACTTGGGGCAAGATCTCAACTTCCCCGCAACCCACTTCACTGCTGCCAGAATCCCTCCTGCCCCCCCTGCTAGAGCCGCCTCCCTGGCCAACCTGGGTGGGGGTGGAGAACAGTGTTTTTTTCATACGTTCATAGATTCTAGGACTGGAAGGGACCTCGAGAGGTCATCGAGTCCAGTCCCCTGCCCTCATGGCAGGACCATGTAACGGACTTATTAGATAAGGGAAATGCGGTGGACCTAATATACCTGGATTTCAGTAAAGCGTTTGATACTGTACCCCATGAGGAATTATTGGTTAAACTGGAAAACATGGGGATCGATATGAAAATCCAGAGGTGGATAAAGAATTGGTTAATGGGGAGAATGCAGCGGGTCGTATTAAAGGGTGAACTGTCGGGTTGGAGGGAGGTTACTAGTGGAGTGCCTCAAGGTTCGGTTTTGGGACCCATTTTATTTAATCTATTTATAACTGACCTTGGAACCGATTGCAAGAGTGGGCTGATAAAGTTTGCGGATGATACGAAGGTGGGAGGAGTTGCAAATTCGGAGGAGGATAGGGATATTCTGCAGGGAGACTTGAATGAGCTTGTGAATTGGAGTGTCAGAAATAAGATGAAATTTAATAGTGAAAAGTGTAAGGTGATGCACTTGGGGATGACTAACAACAATTTTAGTTACAAGATGGGGACGCATTGGTTAGAAGTAACGGAAGAGGAGAAGGACCTAGGGGTCCTTGTAGACCGCAGGATGACTATGAGTCGACAATGTGACGTGGCTGTGAAAAAAGCCAATGCGGTCTTGGGATGTATTAGGCGAGGTATATCTAGTAGGGATAAGGAGGTCCTGCTTCCGTTGTATACGGCGCTGGTGAGACCTCATTTGGAGTACTGTGTGTAGTTCTGGTCTCCCATGTTTAAAAAAGATGAACTCAAATTGGAACGGGTGCAGAGAAGGGCGACTAGGATGATCAGAGGAATGGAAAACCTGTCGTATGAAAAGAGATTAGAGGAGCTCGGGTTGTTTAGTCTGACAAAACGAAGGCTGAGGGGGGATATGATTGCTATCTTTAAATATATCAGAGGGATAAATACAAGGGAGGGAGAGGAATTATTTCAGCTGAGTACTAATGTGGACACGAGAACCAATGGATATAAACTGGCCGTGGGGAAGTTCAGGCTTGAAATCAGACGAAGGTTTCTGACCGTCAGAGGGGTGAAATATTGGAACGGCCTTCCGAGGGAAACGGTGGGGGCAACAGACCTGTCTGGTTTTAAGATTAAGTTGGATAAGTTTATGGAGGGAATGGTTTAATGGTAAAACACAGTAGCCGAGGAAAACCAAGCAATGGTATGTAAATAGCATAATGGCAAACAAGGGTCAGGCTAGAGACTCTTGCCTACATGCTCGGGGTATTACTGATCGCCATATTTGGGGTCGGGAAGGAATTTTCCTCCAGGGTAGATTGGCTGAGCCTCTGGAGGTTTTTCGCCTTCCTCCGCAGCATGGGGCAGGGATCACTAGCAGGAGGGTCCCTGCCGATTGAAGTCACTAAAACACAGGATTGGGGACTTCAACGGCACAGTCCAGAGAAGGGTCTTGTGGCCTGCAGCATGCAGGGGGTCAGACCAGATGATCATAATGGTCCCTTCTGACCTTAAAGTCTATGAGTCTATAAGACCAAATACCATCCCTGATAGACATTTATCTAACCTACTCTTAAATATCTCAAGAGATGGAGATTCCACAACCTCCCTCGGCAATTTATTCCAGTGTTTAACCACCCTGACAGTTAGGAACTTTTTCCTAATGTCCAACCTAGACCTCCCTTGCTGCACTTTAAACCCATTGCTTCTGGTTCTATCCTTAGAGCCTAAGGTGAACAAGTTTTCTCCCTCCTCCTTATGACACCCTTTTAAATACCTGAAAACTGCTATCATGTCTCCTCTCAGTCTTCTCTTTTCCAAACTAAACAAAGCCAATTCTTTCAGCCTTCCTTCATAGGTCATGTTCTCAAGACCTTTAATCATTCTTGTTGCTCTTCTCTGGACCCTTTCCAATTTCTCCACATCTTTTTTAAAATGCGGTGCCCAGAACTGGACACAATACTCCAGCTGAGGCCTAACCAGAGCAGAGTAGAGCGGAAGAATGACTTCTCGTGTCTTGCTCACAACACACCTGTTAATACATCCCAGAATCAGGTTTGCTTTTTTTGCAACAGCATCACACTGTTGACTCATATTTAGCTTGTGGTCCACTATAACCCCTAGATCCCTTTCTGCCGTACTCCTTCCTAGACAGTCTCTTCCCATTCTGTATGTGTGAAACTGATTGTTCCTTCCTAAGTGGAGCACTTTGCATTTGTCTTTGTTAAACTTCATCCTGTTTAACTCAGACCATTTCTCCAATTTGTCCAGATCATTTTGAATGATGACCCTGTCCTCCAAAGCAGTTGCAATCCCTCCCAGTTTGGTATCATCCGCAAACTTAATAAGCGTACTTTCTATGCCAATATCTAAGTCGTTGATGAAGATATTGAACAGCGCCGGTCCCAAAACAGACCCCTGCGATACCCCACTCGTTATGGCTTTCCAGCAGGATTGGGAACTATTAATAACAACTCTCTGAGTACGGTTATCCAGCCAGTTATGCACCCACCTTATAGTAGCCCCATCTAAATTGTATTTGCCTAGTTTATCAATAAGAATATCATGCGAGACCGTATCAAATGCCTTACTAAAGTCTAGGTATACCACATCCACAGCCTCACCCTTATCCACAAGGCTCGTTATCCTATCAAAGAAAGCTATCAGATTGGTTTGACATGATTTGTTCTTCACAAATCCATGCTGGCTGTTCCCTATCACCTTACCACCTTCCAAGTGTTTGCAGATGATTTCCTTAATTACTTGCTCCATTATCTTCCCTGGCACAGAAGTTAAACTCACTGGGGTCTGTAGTTTCCTGGGTTGTTTTTATTTCCCTTTTTATAGATGGGCAGTATATTTGCCCTTTTCCAGTCTTCTGGAATCTCTCCCGTCTCCCATGATTTTCCAAAGATAATAGCTAGAGGCTCAGATACCTCCTCTATTAGCTCCTTGAGTATTCTAGGATGCATTTCATCAGGCCCGGGTGACTTGCAGGCATCTAACTTTTCTAAGTGATTTTTAACTTGTTCTTTTTTTATTTTATCTGCTAAACCTACCCCCTTCCCATTAGCATTCACTATGTTAGGCATTCCTTCAGACTTCTCGGTGAAGACCGAAACAAAGAAGTCATTAAGCATCTCCGCCATTTCCAAGTTTCCTGTTACAGTTTCTCCCTCTTCACTAAGCAGTGGGCCTACCCTGTCTTTGGTCTTCCTCTTGCTTCTAATGTATTGATAAAAAGTCTTCTTGTTTCCCTTTATTCCCGTAGCTAGTTTGAGCTCATTTTGTGCCTTTGCCTTTCTAATCTTGCCCCTGCATTCCTGTGTTGTTTGCCTATATTCATCCTTTGTAATCTGTCCCAGTTTCCATTTTTGATATGACTCCTTTTTATTTTTTAGATCATGCAAGATCTCATGGTTAAGCCAAGGTGGTCTTTTGCCACATTTTCTATCTTTCCTAACCAGCGGAATAGCTTGCTTTTGGGCCCTTAATAGTGTCCCTTTGAAAAACTGCCAACTCTCCTCAGTTGTTTTTCCCCTCAGTCTTGATTCCCATGGGACCTTACCTATCAGCTCTCTGAGCTTACCAAAATCTGCCTTCCTGAAATCCATTGTCTCTATTTTGCTGTTCTCCCTTCTACCCTTCCTTAGAATTGCAAACTCTATGATTTCATGATCACTTTCACCCAGGCTGCCTTCTACTTTCAAATTCTCAACGAGTTCCTCCCTATTTGTTAAAATCAAGTCTAGACCAGCTTGCCCCCAGTAGCTTTTTCAACCTTCTGAAATAAAAAGTTGTCTCCAATGCAGTCCAGGAATTTGTTGGATAGTCTGTGCCCGCTTTGTTATTTTCCCAACATATATCCGGATAGTTGAAGTCCCCCATCACCACCAAATCTTGGGCTTTGGATGATTTTGTTAGTTGCTTAAAAAAAGCCTCATCCACCTCTTCCACCTGGTTAGGTGGCCTGTAGTAGACTCCTAGCATGACATCTCCCTTGTTTTTTACCCCTTTTAGCCTAACCCAGAGACTCTCAACACTTCCGTCTCCTATGTCCATCTCTACCTCAGTCCAAGTGTGTACATTTTTAATATACAAGGCAACACCTCCTCCCTTTTTCCCCTGTCTATCCTTCCTGAGCAAGCTGTACCCATCCACACCAACATTCCAATCACGTGTATTATCCCACCAAGTTTCAGTGATGCCAACAATGTCATAGTTGTATTTATTTATTAGCACTTCCAGTTCTTCCTGCTTATTCCCCATACTTCTCGCATTTGTATATAGGCATCTAAGATACTGGTTTGATCTTTCCTCCCAGTTTTGTCCTGACCCTCCTTTCTCTCTGACAATATAGCCCACACTCCCTCTCGTTTTTGACCCATCTCCCCGGTCTCCATGTTCCCCACTTACCTGTGGGCTTTGCTCACCTGTCCCCGTCGAACCTAGTGTAAAGCCCTCCTCACTAGGTTAGCCAGTCTGTGTCCAAAGGTACTAATAACTTGAGCTGTGGTTTGGAGGTGGAACAGCTGTCAAGGGCACTGAGGGGGAGATAGCAGGAGCTCATCCTTCAAGGAGGGGGGTTGGCACTGGAGGTTACTAGAAAGGACAAGAAGACTCCATTCTGGGGTTCAGGAGGTGAATTTATCCCTCAGTGGTCGGCAGGTGCTGGGTGGAAATACTGCTGGTTCCAGGTGCCCTTAATTCCTCCAGATTCCTCGGGGCGTTTGAGTCTCTGATAGGTTCTCGTTCCCTTGCAGCAGGAGGACGTCACGGCTAAAAGTGATGCACCAGCTCCGCATCATCCGGCACTTGCGCCAGATTCCTGAGACACTGCAGGGGCTGTGCCTCTGAGGCCATCAGCAACTCCCGCTCCCTGCTGCAGGTACTGCTCTGGCTCACTGTAAATGGGGAGCTAGTGGAAGGGGAAATGGAGCCCCCTGGCCCTCACTAAAAGGGAAAGTGGTGGATTCTCCATCTCTTGATGTCATTGAATGAAGACTAGATGCCTTTCTGGAATGTGTGTGCCCAAAGAGTAACTATTGTACTATACAGTAAGCCTATGATATGCAGCGGGTTAGATTAGATGCTCTAAAGGTCTCTTCTGACCATAAAGTCTACTAATTTTGGAAATACTGAGTGTAGTATTGGGAGCAGCCTCTGATGTTTTACTGTCTAGCCGGCTTGCTTCCTAGAATGAAGACGCATTGAGTGGGATGATCCACACAGAGTAGCTCAAACCTTCAAAGTGTCAGGCTAGCAGCAGGACATTAGCACTTCCGGGGATGGGTGGGTGTGGCAGTGACATCACAAAGGCCTTTTCAGGACCTCAGCCTATTGGTCAAAGGTGTTAGGGAGGTGGTAACCTCAGAGAGAGATGCTGACATCAGCCAGGCAGGACAGGGGCTTAGGGCCAGGGAAACCTCAGAGACCCCTGTGACTTTCATAGAATCATAGAATATCAGGGTTGGAAGGGACCTCAAGAGGTCATCTACTCCAACCCCGTCCTCAAAGCAGGACCAATTCCCAACTAAATCATCCCAGCCAGGGCTTTGTCAAGCCGGGCCTTAAAAACCTCCAAGGAAGGAGACTCCACCACCTCCCTAGTTAACGCATTCCAGTGCTTCACCACCCTCCTAGTGAAATAGTGTTTCCTAATATCCAACCTGGACCTCCCCCACTGCAACTTGAGACCATTGCTCCTTGTTCTGTCATCTGCCACCACTGAGAACAACCGAGCTCCATCCTCTTTGGAACCCCCCTTCACGTAGTTGAAGGCTGCTATCAAATCCCCCCTCATTCTTCTCTTCTGGAGACTAAACAATCCCAGTTCCCTCAGCCTCTCCTCATAAGTCATGTGCTCCAGACCCCTAATCATTTTTGTTGCTCTCCCCTGGACTCTTTCCAATTTTTCCACATCCTTCTTGTAGTGTGGGGCCTGTCGGAGAAAAACAGAGTTCTCACTATTTGTTTAGGTACAGCAAGTCAGATGCTTTATTAACTCTCACAATTGCCCAGAGGGAGAGAGCTAAGCAGGTCTCTCCCAGGTAACTAATTACAGCAAGCATTTATACCTTTCATTACAGAAATAACGAGGGACAGCTGCGTTTTGTTTATACATAGGCCATCTTGATATCTCATTTCTTCACTTGTTTTGACTCTTGCCAACATACAATATTTTCTATACCTTATCTACACAAGGTCTTCTACACCTTATCTATACCAGGTCATAATGACTTCTTACACAGTTCTTTCTCACCCGCCTCACACATTCCTCGCTTCTACAAATCTCGCGTTATTAGGGTTACAGTTAGCCTAACTCTTGCTAACGAACTGTCATGCATTGCATCCCCTTCCTGTGAGCTCTTTCTCTGCTTCCACAGGCCCCAAACTGGACACAGTATTCCAGATGAGGCCTCACCAATGTCGAATAAAGGGGAACGATCACGTTCCTCGATCTGCTGGCAATGCCCCTACTTATACAGCCCAAAATGCCGTTAGCCTTCTTGGCAACAAGAGCACACTGTTGACTCATATCCAGCTTCTCGTCCACTGTGACCCCTAGGTCCTTTTCTGCAGAACTGCTACCTAGCCATTCGGTCCCTAGTCTGTAGCAGTGCATGGGATTCTTCCGTCCTAAGTGCAGGACTCTGCACTTGTCCTTGTTGAACTTCATCAGGTTTTTTTTGGCCCAATCCTCTAATTTGTCTAGGTCCCTCTGTATCCGATCCCTACCCTCTAGCGTATCTACCACGCCTCCTAGTTTAGTGTCATCTGCAAACTTGCTGAGAGTGCAGTCCACACCATCCTCCAGATCATTAATAAAGATATTAAACAAAACCGGCCCCAGGACCGACCCTTGGGGCACTACTCCGCTTGAAACCGGCTGCCAACTAGACATGGAGCCATTGATCACTACCCGTTGAGCCCGACGATCCAGCCAGCTTTCTATCCACCTTACAGTCCATTCATCCATCCCATACTTCTTTAACTTGGTGGCAAGAATACTGTGGGAGAGCGTATCAAAAGCTTTGCTAAAGTCAAGGAATAACACATCCACTGCTTTCCCCTCATCCACAGAGCCAGTTATCTCATCATAGAAGGCAATTAGGTTAGTCAGGCACGACTTCCCCTTGGTGAATCCATGCTGACTGTTCCCGATCACTTTCCTCTCCTCTAAGTGTTTCATAATTGATTCCTTGAGGACCTGCTCCATGATTTTTCCAGGGACTGAGGTGAGGCTGACTGGCCTGTAGTTCCCCGGATCCTCCTCCTTCCCTTTTTTAAAGATGGGCACTACATTAGCCTTTTTCCAGTCATCCGGGACCTCCCTCGATCGCCATGAGTTTTCAAAAATAATGGCTAATGGCTGTGCAATCTCATCCGCCAAGTCCTTTAGCACCCTCGGATGCAGCGCATCCAGCCCCATGGAGTTGTGCACGTCCAGTTTTTCTAAATAGTCCCGAACCACTTCTTTCTCCACAGAGGGCTGGTCACCTTCTCCCCATATTGTGCTGCCCAGTGCAGCAGTCTGGGAGCTGACCTTGTTCGTGAAGACAGAGGCAAAAAAAGCATTGAGTACATTAGCTTTTTCCACATCCTCAGTCACTAGGTTGCCTCCCTCATTCAGTAAGGGGCCCACACTTTCCTTGACTTTTTTCTTGTTGCTAACATACCTGAAGAAACCCTTCTTGTTACTCTTAACATCTCTTGCTAGCTGCAACTCCAAGTGTGATTTGGCCTTCCTGATTTCACTCCTGCATGCCTGAGCAATATTTTTATACTCCTCCCTGGTCATTTGTCCAATCTTCCACTTCTTGTAAGCTTCTTTTTTGCGTTTAAGATCAGCAAGGATTTCACTGTTTAGCCAAGCTGGTCGCCTGCCATATTTACTATTCTTTCTACACATCGGGATGGTTTGTTCCTGCAACCGCAATAAGGATTCTTTAAAATACAGCCAGCTCTCCTGGACCCCTTTGCCTTCATGTTATTCTCCCAGGGGATCCTGCCCATCTGTTCCCTGAGGGAGTCAAAGTCTGCTTTTCTGAAGTCCAGGGTCCGTATTCTGCTGCTCTCCTTTCTTCCTTGTGTCAGGATCCTGAACTCGACCATCTCATGGTCACTGCCTCCCAGGTTCCCATCCACTTTTGCTTCCCCTACTAATTCTTCCCTGTTTGTGAGCAGCAGGTCGAGAAAAGCTCTGCCCCTAGTTGGTTCCTCCAGCACTTGCACCAGGAAATTGTGCCCTACACTTTCCAAAAACTTCCTGGATTGTCTGTGCACCGCTATATTGCTCTCCTAGCAGATATCAGGGTGATTAAAGTCTCCCATGAGAACCAGGGCCTGCGATCTAGCAACTTCTGCTAGTTGCCAGAAGAAAGCCTCGTCCACCTCATCCCCCTGGTCTGTTGGTCTATACCAGACTCCAACCGTGACATCCCCCTTGTTGCTCACACTTCTCAACTTTATCCAGAGACTCTCAGGTTTTTCTACAGTTTCATACCGGACCTCTGAGCACTCATACTCCTCTCTTACATACAATGCAACTCCCCCACCTTTTCTGCCCTACCTGTCCTTCCTGAACAGTTTATATCCATCCATGACAGTACTCCAGTCATGTGAGTTATCCCACCAAGTGTCTGTTATTGCTTCAGCAAGTCTCCTTCTCGAGGTCTCTTTTTGAGGACTGAGAGAGTATTAGTGTTCACATGTGTGAGTGCGAGCAGGAGCCTCTTTGGAGTTTTCTCCTTTCCTTTGACGGATTTTACTAGAAAACAGACGTCCCTATTTAGAAGGTAAGAGCCTCCAAGAGGTTTTGGAACCTGCTCAGTCTGATCCATCTGGTGCCAGCTGAATTCTAGGCATGGAAAACACTAGGTTAAGGTGGCAAAATTTTATTCCCTCTGTGGGATTTTGTCCCGTAGAATCACAGGGGACATTAGTGTTTTTCATTTTCGTTTTACCTTTTCCTCCATCCCTCCTTCCTTTCTCTTCATCTCTTACTTCTTTTGTCCTTTCTCCTGTTCACCTGCCACCACCAGGAGTGGTGTGTGTGTGTGTGTGTGTGTGTGTGTGTGTGTGTGTGTGTGTGTGTGTGTGTGTGTGTGTGTGTGTGTGTGTGTTGCTGGGGGTGCTCTTCACCTCCCCTTGTGGGAAGTTGGTCCAAAACTGTGGGGTTGAAATAGTGCTTGAACTCCAATGACACTAGATGCTGCCATCCTGTGGCTTAGCATTAGTGTCTGGGATGATTGGGGCAAGATCTCAACCTCCCCGCAACCCACTTCACTGCTGGCAGAATCCCTCCTGCCCCCTCAGCTAGAGCCGCCTCCCTGCCCAACCTGGGTGGGGGTGGAGAAGAGGGTTCTGATAACTTGAGCATGGAAAACACTAGTTCAAGGTGACAGAATTTTGTAGTCCACACGGGATTTTGTCCTGTGGAATCACTGGGGACATTAGGGGTTGTCCTTTTCGTTTTACCTTTTCCACCATCCCTCCTTCCTTTCTCTTCATCTCTTACTTCTTTTGTCCTTTCTCCTGTTCCCCTCCCACCACCAGGAGTGGTGTGTGTGTGTGTGTGTGTGTGTGTTGCTGGGGATGATCTTCACCTCCTCTTGTGGGAAGTTCATCCAAAACTGTGGGGTTGAAATAGTGCTTGGACTCCACAGACACTAGATGCTGCCATCCTGTGGCTTAGCGTTAGTGTCTCGGATGACTTGGGCAAGATCTCAACCTCCCCGCAACCCACTTCACTGCTGCCAGAATCCCTCCTGCCCCCACTGCTAGACCCGCCTCCCAGCCCAACCTTGGTGGGGGTCTAGAAGAGGTTTCTGATGACTTAAGCTGTGGTTTGGAGGTGGAACAGCTGTGAAGGACACTGAGGGGGAGGTAGCAGGAGCTCACCCTAGAAGGAGGGGGATTGGCACTGGAGGTTACTAGAAAGGACAAGAAGACTCCATTCTGGGATTCAGGAGGTGAATTCATCCCTCAGTGTTGGGCAGGTGCTGAGTGGAAATACTGCTGGTTCCAGGTGCCCTTAATTCCCCCTGATTCCTCGGGGCGTTTGAGTCTGACAGGTTCTCATTCCCTTGCAGCAGGAGGGCGTCACGGCCAAAGTGAGGCACCAGCTCCGCATCATCCATCACCTGCGCCAGGTGCCTGAGACACTGCAGGGGTTGTGCCTCTGAGGCCTGCAGCAACTCCCGCTCCCTGTTTCAGGTACTGCTCTGGCTCACTGTAAATGGGGAGCTAGCGGAAGGGGAAATGGAGCCCCCTGGCACTCAGTGAAAGGGAAAGTGGTGGATTCTCCATCTCTTGAAGTCATTGAATGAAACTAGATGCCTTTCTGGAATGTTTGTGCCCAAAAAGTAACTATTGTCCTATACAGGAAGCCTATGATATGCAGGGGGTTAGATGAGATGCTCTAAAGGTCTCTTCTGGCCATAAAGTGTATTAATTTTGGAAACACTGAGTGTAGCATTGGGAGCAGCCTCTAATGTTTTACTGTCTAACCGGCTTGCTTCCTAGAATGAAGACGCATTGAGTGGGGTGATCCACAGAGAGTAGCTCAAACCTTCAAAATGTCAGGCCAGCAGCAGGATATTAGCACTTCAGGGGATGGGTGGGTGTGGCAGTGACATCACAAAGGCCTTTTGCAGGACCTCAGCCTATGGGTCAAAGGTGTTAGGGAGGTGGTTACCTGAGAGAGAGATGCTGACATCAGCCTGGCAGGACAGGAGCACAGGGCCAGGGAAACCTCAGAGACCCCTGTGGCTTTGCTTCAGCAAGTCTCCTTCTCGAGCTCTCTTTGAGGACTGAGAGAGTATTAGGGTTCACATATGTGAGTGTGAGGAGGAGCCTCTTTCAAGTTTTCTCCTTTCCTTTTACCCATTTTACTAGAAAACAGAAGTCCCTGTTGAGAAAGTAAGTGCCTCGGAGAGGTTTGTAACCTGTTCAGTCTGATCCACCTGGTGCCATCTGAATTCTAGGCATGGAAAACACTAGTTTAAGGTGGCAGAATTTCATTCCCTCCCTGGGATTTTGTCCCGTAGAATCACTGGGGATATTAGGAAAACAACAAGGAGTCTGGTGGCACCTTAAAGACTAACAGATTTATTTGGGCATAAGCTTTCGTGAGTAAAAACCTCACTTCTTCGGATGCATAGAGTGAAAGTTACAGATGCAGGCATTATATACTGACACATGGAGAGCAGGGAGTTACTTCACAAGTGGAGAACCAGTGTTGACAGGGCCAATTCAAAAATCAGGGTGGATGTAGTCCACTCCCAATAATAGATGAGGAGGTGTCAATTCCAGGAGAGGAAAAGCTGCTTCTGTAGTGAGCCAGCCACTCCCAGTCCCTATTCAAGCCCAGATTAATGGTTTTCAATTTGCAAATGAATTTTAGTTCTGCTGTTTCTCTTTGAAGTCTGTTTCTGAAGTTTTTTTGTTCAATGATAGTGACTTTTAAATCTGTAATAGAATGACCAGGGAGATTGAAGTGTTCACTTACTGGCTTATGTATGTTACCACTCCTGATGTCCGATTTGTGTCCATTTATTCTTTTGCGGAGGGACTGTCCGGTTTGGCCAATGTACATGGGAGAGGGGCATTGCTGGCACATGATGGCATATATGACATTAGTGGATGTGCAGGTGAATGAGTCCCTGATGGTGTGGCTGATGTGGTTGGGTCCTCTGATGCTGTTGCCAGAGTAGATATGGGGACAGAGTAGGCAACGAGGTTTGCTACGGGGATAGGTTCCTGGGTTGATGTTTCTGTGGTGTGGTGTGTAGTTGCTGGTGAGTATTTGCTTCAGGTTGGGGGGTTGTCTGTAAGCGAGGACTGGCCTGCCTCCCAAGGTCTGTGAGAGTGAGGGATCATTTTCCAGGATAGGTTGTAGATCGTGGATAATGCGCTGGAGAGGTTTTAGCTGGGGGCTGTATGTGATGGCCAGTGGTGTTCTGTTATTGTTCTTGTTGGGCCTGTCCTGTAGTAGGTGATTTCTGGGTACCCGTCTTGCTCTGTCAATCTGTTTCCTCACTTCCCCAGGTGGGTATTGTAGTTTTACGAATGCTTGATAAAGATCTTGTAGGTGTTTGTCTCTGTCTGAGGGGTTGGAGCAAATTCGGGTGTATCTTAGGGCTTGGCTGTAGACAATGGATCGTGTGATGTGTCTTGGATGGAAGCCGGAGGCATGTAGGTACGTATAGCGGTCAGTAGGTTTCCGGTATAGGGTGGTGTTTATGTGACCATCACTTATTTGTACTGTAGTGTCCAGGAAGTGGATCTCTTGTGTGGACTGGTCCAGGCTGAGGTTGATGGTGGGGTGGAAATTGTTGAAGTCCAGGTGGAATTCTTCAAGGGCCTCCTTTCCGTGGGTCCATATGATGAAGATGTCGTCAATGTAGCGCAAGTAGAGGAGGGGCACTAGGGGACGAGAGCTGAGGAAGCGTTGTTCTAAGTCAGCCATAAAAATGTTGGCATACTGTGGGGCCATGCGAGTACCCATAGCAGTGCCACTGACTTGAAGGTATAAGTTGTCCCCAAATCTGAAGTGGTTGTGGGTGAGGACAAAGTCACAAAGCTCAGCCACCAGGCTTGCTGTGGCCTTATCAGGGATACTGTTCCTGACAGCTTGTAGTCCATCCTCATGTAGAATATTGGTATAAAGTGCTTCTACATGCATGGTGGCCAGGATGGTGTTTCCAGGAAGAACATCAATGCATTGTAGTTTCCTCAGGAAGTTGGTGGTGTCTCGAAGATAGCTGGGAGTGCTGGTAGCATAGGGCCTGAGGAGAGAGGCCAAATAGCCAGATAATCCTGCCGTCAGAGTGCCAATGCCTGAGATGACGGGGCGTCCAGGGTTTCCGGGTTTATGGATCTTGGGTAGCAGATAGAATACCCCTGGTCGGGGTTCTGGGGGTGTGTCCATGTAGATTTGTTCCTGTACTGTAGCTGGGAGTTTCTTGAGCAGATGGTGTAGTTTCTTTTGGTATTCCTCAGTGGGATCAGAGGATAGTGGCCTGTAGAATGTGGTCTTGGAGAGTTGCCTGGCAGCCTCCTGTTCATAATCTGACCTGTTCATTATGACTACAGCACCTCCTTTGTCAGCCCCTTTGATGATAATGTCAGAGTTGTTTCTGAGGTTGTGGATGGCATTGCGTTCTGTACGGCTGAGGTTATGGGACAAGTGATGTTGTTTGTCCACAATTTCAGCCTGTGCACGTCTGCGGAAACACTCTATGTAGAGGTCCAGTCTGTCATTTCGACCGTCAGGAGGAGTCCACGCAGAATTCTTCTTTTTGTAGTGTTGGTAGGAGGGTTCCTGTGGGTCAGTGCACTGTTCAGTGGTGCGTTGAAAATATTCCTTGAGTCGGAGACGAGGAAAGTAGGCTTCCAGATCACCGCAGAACTGTATCATGTTCGTGGGGACGGTGGGACAGAAAGAGAGTCCCCGAGATAGGACAGACTCTTCTGCTGGGCTAAGCGTGTGGTTGGAAAGATTGACAATGTTGTTAGATGAGTTGAGGGTACCATTGTTCTAGCCCCTAGTGGCAGGTATTAGTTTAGATAACTTACAGTCCTTTTTCCTCTGTAGAGAAGTGAAGTGTGCATTGTAAATGGCTTGTCTCATTTTTGTAAAGTCCAGCCACGTGGAAGTTTGTGTAGAAGGCTGGTATTGTATGAGAGTCTCCAGTTCTGAGAGCTCATTCTTGATCTTCTCCTGTCTGCTGTACAGGATGCTGATCAGGTGGTTCCTCAGTTTCTTTGAGAGAGTGTGTGGCACAATCTCTCACCATACTCAGTGTAGTATGTTGATTGCAATGGATTTTTTACCTTCCGTCCTTTTGGTATGATGTCCATCTGTTTGCATTTGGAGAGGAAGATGATGTCTGTCTGTATCTGTGCAAGTTTTTTGTTGAGGTTGATGGATTTCCACTCCATACGGCTAAATTTAGTGCCTTGCATGGTGTCAAGTATCAGGGGGTAGCCATGTTAGTCTGTATCTACAAAAACAACAAGGAGTCTGGTGGCACCTTAAAGACTAACATTTATTTGGGCATAAGCTTTCGTGAGTAAAAACCTCACTTCTTCGGATGCATAGAGTGAAAGTTACAGATGCAGGCATTATATACTGACACATGGAGAGCAGGGAGTTACTTCACAAGTGGAGAACCAGTGTTGACAGGGCCAATTCAAAAATCAGGGTGGATGTAGTCCACTCCCAATAATAGATGAGGAGGTGTCAATTCCAGGAGAGGAAAAGCTGCTTCTGTAGTGAGCCAGCCACTCCCAGTCCCTATTCAAGCCCAGATTAATGGTGTTGAATTTGCAAATGAATTTTAGTTCTGCTGTTTCTCTTTGAAGTCTGTTTCTGAAGTTTTTTTGTTCAATGATAGTGACTTTTAAATCTGTAATAGAATGACCAGGGAGATTGAAGTGTTCACATACTGGCTTATGTATGTTACCATTGCTGATGTCCGACATGGGGACATTAGGGTTTGTCCTTTTCCTTTTACCTTTTCCTCCATCCCTCCTTCCTTTCTCTTCATCTCTTACTTCTTTTGTCCTTTCTCTTGTTCCCCTCACACCACCAGGAGTGGTGTGTGTGTGTGTGTGTGTGTGTGTGTGTGTGTTTGTGTGTGTGGTGCTGATGGTTCTCTTCTCCTCCCCTTGTGGGGAGTTGATCCAAAACTGTGGGGTTGAAATAGTGCTTGGACCCCACTGACAGTAGATGCTGCCATTGTGTGACTTAGCATTAGTGTCTGGGATGACTTGGGTCAAGATCTCAACCTCCCTGCAACCCACTTCACTGCTGTCAGAATCCCTCCTGCACACCCTGTTAGAGCCGCCTCCCAGCCCAACCTGTGTCGGGGTGGAGAAGAGGGTTCTGATGACTTGAGCTGTGGTTTGGAGGTGGAATATCTGTGAAGGACACTGAGCAGGAGGTAGCAGGAGCTCACCCTACAAGGAGGGGGGTTGGCTCTGGAGGTTTCTAGAAAGGACAAGAAGACTCCATTTTGGGGTTCAGGAGGTGAATTCATCTCTCATTGATGGGCAGGTGCTGGGTGGAAATACTGCTGGTTCCAGGTTCCCTTAATTCCCCCTGATTCCTCGGGGCGTTTGAGTCTCTGACAGGTTCTCTTTCCCTTGCAGCAGGAGGACGTCACGGCCAAAATGATGCACCAGCTCCGCATCATCCTGCACTTACGCCACGTGCCTGAGACACTGCAGGGGCTGCGCCTCTGAGGCCTTCAGGAACTCCCGCTCCCTGCTGCAGGTACTGCTCTGGCTCACTGTAAATGGGGAGCTAGTGGAAGGGGAAATGGAGCCCCCTGGCACTCACTAAAAGGGAAAGTGAAGGATTCTCCATCTCTTAATGTCATTTAATTTAGACTAGATACCTTTCTGGAATGTTTGTGCCCAAAAAGTAACTATTGTACTATACAGGAAGCCCATGATATGCAGGGGCTTAGATGAGATGCTCTAAAGGTCTCTTCTGGCCATAAAGTGTAGTAATTTTGGAAACAGTGAGTGTAGCATTGGGAGCAGCCTCTGATGTTTTATTGTCTAGCCGGCTTGCTTCCTAGAATGAAGACCCATTGAGTGGGGTGATTCACACAGAGTAGCTCAAACCTTCAAAGTGTCAGGCCAGCAGGAGGACATTAGCACTTCAGGGTTTGGTTGGGTGTGGCAGTGACACCACAAAGGCCATTTGCAGGACGTCAGCTTATTGGTCAAATGTGTTAGGGAGGTGGTGACCTCAGAGAGAGATGCTGAAATCAGAGAGAGATGCTGACATGAGGGCCAGGGAAACCTCAGAGACCCCTCTGGCTTTGCTTCAGCAAGTCTCCTCCTTGAGGTCTCTCTTTGAGGAAAGTAAGTGCCTCGGAGAGGTTTGTATCCTGTTCAGTCTGATCCACCTGGTGCCAGCTGAATTCTAAGCATGGAAAACACTAGTTCAAGGTGGCAGAATTTTATTCCCTCCCTGTGATTTTGTCCCGTAGAATCACTGGGGACATTAGTGTTTGTCCTTTTCATTTTACCTTTTCCTCCCTCCCTCCTTCCTTTCTCTTCATCTCTTACTTCTTTTGTCCTTTCTCCTGTTCCCCTCCCACCACCGGGAGTGGTTTGTGTGTGTGTGTGTGTGTTTGTGTGTTGCTGGGGGTGCTCTTCACCTCCCTTTGTGGGGAGTTCATCCAAAACTGTGTGGTTGAAATAGTGCTTGGACTCCACTGACACTAGATGCTGCCATCGTGTGGCTTAGCATTGGTGTCTGGGATGACTTGGGGCAAGATCTAAACCTCCCCGGAACCCACTTCACTGCTGGCAGAATCCCTCCTGCCACCCCTGCTAGAGCCGCCTCCCTGGCCAACCTGGGTGGGGGTGGAGAAGAGGGTTCTGATAACTTGAGCTGTGGTTTGGTGGTGGAACATCTGTCAAGGGCACTGAGAGGGAGGTAGCAGCAGCTCACCCTTCAAGGAGGGGATTTGGCACTGGAGGTTACTAGAAAGGACAAGAAGACTCCATTCTGGGGTTCAGGAGGTGAATTCATCCCTCAGCGGTGGGCAGGTGCTGAGTGGAAATACTGCTGGTTCCCGGTGCCCTTAATTCCCCCTGATTCCTCGGGGCGTTTGAGTCTCTGACAGGTTCTCGTTCCCTTGCAGCAGGAGGACGTCACGGCCAAAGTGATGCACCCGCATCATCCGCCACTTGCGCCAGGTGCCTGAGACACTGCATGGGTTGTTCCTCTGAGTCTTTCAGCAACTCCCGCTCCCTGCTGCAGGTACTGCTCTGTCTCACTGTAAATGGGGAACTAGTGGAAGGGGAAATGGAGCCCCCTGGCACTCACTAAAAGGGAAAGTGGTGGATTCTCCATCTCTTGATGTCATTGAATGAAGACTAGATACCTTTCTGGAATGTGTGTGCCCAAAAAGTAACTATTGTACTATACAGGAGGCCTATGATATGCAGGGGCTTAGATGAGATGCTCTAAAGGTCTCTTGTGGCCATAAAGTCTACAAATTTTGGAAACACTGAGTGTAGTATTGGGAGCAGCCTCTGATGTTTTACTGTCTAGCCGGCTTGCTTCCTAGAATGAAGACGCATTGAGTGGGGTGATCCACAGAGAGTAGCTCAAACCTTCATAGTGTCAGGCCAGCAGCAGGACATTAGCACTTAAGGGTTTGATTGGTGGCAGTGATATCACAAAGGTCTTTTGCAGGACCTCAGCCTATTGGTCAAAGGTGTTAGGGAGGTGGTAACCTCAGAGAGAGATGCTGACATCAGCCAGGTAGGACAGGGGCTTAGGGCCAGGGAAACCTCAGAGACCCCTGTGACTTTCATAGAATCATAGAATCATAGAATATCAGGGTTGGAAGGGACCTCAAGAGGTCATCTACTCCAACCCCGTCCTCAAAGCAGGACCAATTCCCAACTAAATCATCCCAGCCAGGGCTTTGTCAAGCCGGGCCTTAAAAACCTCCAAGGAAGGAGACTCCACCACCTCCCTAGTTAACGCATTCCAGTGCTTCACCACCCTCCTAGTGAAATAGTGTTTCCTAATATCCAACCTGGACCTCCCCCACTGCAACTTGAGACCATTGCTCCTTGTTCTGTCATCTGCCACCACTGAGAACAACCGAGCTCCATCCTCTTTGGAACCCCCCTTCACGTAGTTGAAGGCTGCTATCAAATCCCCCCTCATTCTTCTCTTCTGGAGACTAAACAATCCCAGTTCCCTCAGCCTCTCCTCATAAGTCATGTGCTCCAGACCCCTAATCATTTTTGTTGCTCTCCACTGGACTCTTTCCAATTTTTCCACATCCTTCTTGTAGTGTGGGGCCTGTCGGAGAAAAACAGAGTTCTCACTATTTGTTTAGGTACAGCAAGTCAGATGCTTTATTAACTCTCACAATTGCCCAGAGGGAGAGAGCTAAGCAGGTCTCTCCCAGGTAACTAATTACAGCAAGCATTTATACCTTTCATTTCAGAAATAACGAGGGACAGCTGCGTTTTGTTTATACATAGGCCATCTTGATATCTCATTTCTTCACTTGTTTTGACTCTTGCCAACATACAATATTTTCTATACCTTATCTACACAAGGTCTTCTACACCTTATCTATACCAGGTCATAATGACTTCTTACACAGTTCTTTCTCACCCGCCTCACACATTCCTCGCTTCTACAAATCTCGCGTTATTAGGGTTACAGTTAGCCTAACTCTTGCTAACGAACTGTCATGCATTGCATCCCCTTCCTGTGAGCTCTTTCTCTGCTTCCACAGGCCCCAAACTGGACACAGTATTCCAGATGAGGCCTCACCAATGTCGAATAAAGGGGAACGATCACGTTCCTCGATCTGCTGGCAATGCCCCTACTTATACAGCCCAAAATGCCGTTAGCCTTCTTGGCAACAAGAGCACACTGTTGACTCATATCCAGCTTCTCGTCCACTGTGACCCCTAGGTCCTTTTCTGCAGAACTGCTACCTAGCCATTCGGTCCCTAGTCTGTAGCAGTGCATGGGATTCTTCCGTCCTAAGTGCAGGACTCTGCACTTGTCCTTGTTGAACTTCATCAGGTTTTTTTCGGCCCAATCCTCTAATTTGTCTAGGTCCCTCTGTATCCGATCCCTACCCTCTAGCGTATCTACCACGCCTCCTAGTTTAGTGTCATCTGCAAACTTGCTGAGAGTGCAGTCCACACCATCCTCCAGATCATTAATAAAGATATTAAACAAAACCGGCCCCAGGACCGACCCTTGGAGCACTACTCCGCTTGAAACCGGCTGCCAACTAGACATGGAGCCATTGATCACTACCCGTTGAGCCCGACGATCCAGCCAGTTTTCTATCCACCTTACATTCCATTAATCCATCCCATACTTCTTTTACTTGGTGGCAAGAATACTGTGGGAGAGCGTATCAAAAGCTTTGCTAAAGTCAAGGAATAACACATCCACTGCTTTCCCCTCATCCACAGAGCCAGTTATCTCATCATAGAAGGCAATTAGGTTAGTCAGGCACGACTTCCCCTTGGTGAATCCATGCTGACTGTTCCTGATCACTTTCCTCTCCTCTAAGTGTTTCATAATTGATTCCTTGAGGACCTGCTCCATGATTTTTCCAGGGACTGAGGTGAGGCTGACTGGCCTGTAGTTCCCCGGATCCTCCTCCTTCCCTTTTTTAAAGATGGGCACGACATTAGCCTTTTTCCAGTCATCCGGGACCTCCCTCGATCGCCATGAGTTTTCAAAAATAATGGCTAATGGCTGTGCAATCTCATCCGCCAAGTCCTTTAGCACCTTCGGATGCAGCGCATCCAGCCCCATGGAGTTGTGCACGTCCAGTTTTTCTAAATAGTCCCGAACCACTTCTTTCTCCACAGAGGGCTGGTCACCTTCTCCCCATATTGTGCTGCCCAGTGCAGCAGTCTGGGAGCTGACCTTGTTCGTGAAGACAGAGGCAAAAAAAGCATTGAGTACATTAGCTTTTTCCACATCCTCAGTCACTAGGTTGCCTCCCTCATTCAGTAAGGGGCCCACACTTTCCTTGACTTTCTTCTTGTTGCTAACATACCTGAAGAAACCCTTCTTGTTACTCTTAACATCTCTTGCTAGCTGCAACTCCAAGTGTGATTTGGCCTTCCTGATTTCACTCCTGCATGCCTGAGCAATATTTTTATACTCCTCCCTGGTCGTTTGTCCAATCTTCCACTTCTTGTAAGCTTCTTTTTTGCGTTTAAGATCAGCAAGGATTTCACTGTTTAGCCAAGCTGGTCGCCTGCCATATTTACTATTCTTTCTACACATCGGGATGGTTTGTTCCTGCAACCGCAATAAGGATTCTTTAAAATACAGCCAGCTCTCCTGGACCCCTTTGCCCTGCATGTTATTCTCCCAGGGGATCCTGCCCATCTGTTCCCTGAGGGAGTCAAAGTCTGCTTTTCTGAAGTCCAGGGTCCGTATTCTGCTGCTCTCCTTTCTTCCTTGTGTCAGGATCCTGAACTCGACCATCTCATGGTCACTGCCTCCCAGGTTCCCATCCACTTTTGCTTCCCCTACTAATTCTTCCCTGTTTGTGAGCAGCAGGTCGAGAAAAGCTCTGCCCCTAGTTGGTTCCTCCAGCACTTGCACCAGGAAATTGTGCCCTACACTTTCCAAAAACTTCCTGGATTGTCTGTGCACCGCTGTATTGCTCTCCTAGCAGATATCAGGGTGATTAAAGTCTCCCATGAGAACCAGGGCCTGCGATCTAGCAACTTCTGCTAGTTGCCAGAAGAAAGCCTCGTCCACCTCATCCCCCTGGTCTGGTGGTCTATAGCAGACTCCAACCGTGACATCCCCCTTGTTGCTCACACTTCTCAACTTTATCCAGAGACTCTCAGGTTTTTCTACAGTTTCATACCGGACCTCTGAGCACTCATACTCCTCTCTTACATACAATGCAACTCCCCCACCTTTTCTGCCCTGCCTGTCCTTCCTGAACAGTTTATATCCATCCATGACAGTACTCCAGTCATGTGAGTTATCCCACCAAGTGTCTGTTATTGCTTCAGCAAGTCTCCTTCTCGAGGTCTCTCTTTGAGGACTGAGAGAGTATTAGTGTTCACATGTGTGAGTGCGAGCAGGAGCCTCTTTGGAGTTTTCTCCTTTCCTTTGACGGATTTTACTAGAAAACAGACGTCCCTATTTAGAAGGTAAGAGCCTCCAAGAGGTTTTGGAACCTGCTCAGTCTGATCCATCTGGTGCCAGCTGAATTCTAGGCATGGAAAACACTAGGTTAAGGTGGCAGAATTTTATTCCCTCTGTGGGATTTTGTCCCGTAGAATCACAGGGGACATTAGTGTTTGTCATTTTCGTTTTACCTTTTCCTCCATCCCTCCTTCCTTTCTCTTCATCTCTTACTTCTTTTGTCCTTTCTCCTGTTCACCTGCCACCACCAGGAGTGGTGTGTGTGTGTGTGTGTGTGTGTGTGTGTGTGTGTGTGTGTGTGTGTGTGTGTTGCTGGGGGTGCTCTTCACCTCCCCTTGTGGGAAGTTGATCCAAAACTTTGAGGTTGAAATAGTGCTTGAACTCCAATGACACTAGATGCTGCCATCCTGTGGCTTAGCATTAGTGTCTGGGATGATTGGGGCAAGATCTCAACCTCCCCGCAACCCACTTCACTGCTGGCAGAATCCCTCCTGCCCCCGCAGCTAGAGCCGCCTCCCTGCCCAACCTGGGTGGGGGTGGAGAAGAGGGTTCTGATAACTTGAGCTGTGGTTTGGAGGTGGAACAGCTGTCAAGGGCACTGAGGGGGAAGTAGCAGGATCTCATCCTTCAAGGAGGGGGGTTGGCACTGGAGGTTACTAGAAAGGACAAGAAGACTCCATTCTGGGGTTCAGGAGGTGAATTCATCCCTCAGTGGTGGGGAGGTCCTGGGTGGAAATACTGCCCTTAATTCCCCCTGATTCCTCGGGGCGTTTGAGTCTTTGACAGGTTCTCGTTCCCTTGCAGCAGGAGGATGTCATGGCCAGAGTGATGCACCAGCTCTGCATCATCCGGCACTTGTGCCAGGTGCCTTAGACACTGCAGGGGCTGTGCCTCTGAGGCCATCAGCAACTCCCGCTGTGTCAAGGCTGTATCCCCACTTTGAAGTTTAGGGTACAAATGTAGGGGCCTGCATGAAAACTTCTAAGCTTAACCACCATCCCAAGGCTAATTTCCTCCCCTGGGTAGCCTTGAGAAACCTTTCACCAATTCCCTGGTGAATACAGATCCAACCCCCTTGGATCTTAAAACAAGGAGAAATTAACCATCCCCCCTCCTTCCTCCCACCAACTCCTGGTGAATCAAGATCCAAACTCCTTGGATCTTAAAACAAGGAAAAATCAATCAGGTTCTTATAAATAAGGCTTTTAATTAAAGAAAAAGGTAAAAATCATCTCTGTAAAATCAGTATGGAAATTAACCTTACAGGGTAATCAAACTTAAAGAGCTCAGAGGACTCCCCTCTAGTCTTAGGTTCAAAGTACAGCAAACAAAGATAAACACTCTAGTAAAAGGTACATTTACAAGTTGAGAAAACAAAGGAAAACTAACACGCCTTGTTTGAAATAGGAGAGACTTGTTTAGAAAAATGTGGAGAACCTGGATTGATGTCTGGTCCCTCTCAGTCCCGAGGGCGAACACCCACACAAACAAAGAACACAAACAAAAGCCTTCCCCTCCCCAAGATTTGAAAGTATCTTGTCCCCTTATTGGTCCTTTAGGTCAGATGCCAGCCAGGTTACCTGAGCTTCTTAACCCTTTACAGGGAAAAGGATTTTGGAGTCTCTGGCCAGGAGGGATTTTATAGTACTGTACACAGGACAGCTGTTACCCTTCCCTTTATAGTTATGACAACCTCAAACCTTCAAAGTGTCAGGCCAGCAGCAGGACATTAGCACTTGAGGGTTTGGTTGGGTGTGGCAGTGACATCACAAAGGCCTTTTGCAGGATGTCAGCTTATTGGTCAAATGTGTTAGGGAGGTGGTGACCTCAGAGAGAGATGCTGACATCAGCCTGGCAGGACAGGAGCACAGGGCCAGGGAAACCTCAGAGACCCCTGTGCCTTTGCTTCAGCAAGTCTCCTTCTCGAGGTCTCTCTTTGAGGACTGAGAGAGTATTAGGGTTCACGTACGTGAGTGCGTGCAGGAGCCACTTTCGAGTTTTCTCCTTTCCTTTTACTGATTTTACTAGAAAACAGACGTCCCTGTTTAGAAGGTAAGAGCCTCCAAGAGGTTTTGGCAGCTGCTCAGTCTGATCCATCTGGTGCCAGCTGAATTCTAGGCATGGAAAACAGTAGTTTAAGATGGCAGAATTTTATTCCATCCCTTGGATTTTGTGCCGTAGAATCACTGGGGACATTAGGGTTTGTCCTTTTTGTTTTACCTTTTCCTCCATCCCTCCTTCCTTTCTCTTCATCTCTTACTTCTTTTGTCCTTTCTCCTGTTCCTCGAAAACTGTGGGGTTGAAATAGTGTTTGGACTCCACTAACACTAGATGCTGCCATCCTGTGGCTTAGCATTAGTGTCTGGGATGACTTGGGTCAAGATCTCAACTTCCCCGCAACCCACTTCACTGCTGCCAGAATCCCTCCTGCCCCCCCTGCTAGAGCCGCCTCCCTGGCCAACCTGGGTGGGGGTGGAGAACAGTGTTTTTTTCATACATTCATAGATTATCGGACTGGAAGGGACCTCGAGAGGTCATCGAGTCCAGTCCCCTGCCCGCGTGGCAGGACCAAATACCATCTAGACCATCCCTGATAGACATTTATCTAACCTACTCTTAAATATCTCAAGAGATGGAGATTCCACAACCTCCCTCGGCAATTTATTCCAGTGTTTAACCACCCTGACAGTTAGGAACTTTTTCCTAATGTCCAACCTAGACCTCCCTTGCTGCACTTTAAACCCATTGCTTCTGGTTCTATCCTTAGAGGCTAAGGTGAACAAGTTTTCTCCCTCCTCCTTATGACACCCTTTTTAATACCTGAAAACTGCTATCATGTCTCCTCTCAGTCTTCTCTTTTCCAAACTAAACAAAGCCAATTCTTTCAGCCTTCCTTCATAGGTCATGTTCTCAAGACCTTTAATCATTCTTGTTGCTCTTCTCTGGACCCTTTCCAATTTCTCCACATCTTTTTTAAAATGCGGTGCCCAGAACTGGACACAATACTCCAGCTGAGGCCTAACCAGAGCAGAGTAGAGCGGAAGAATGACTTCTCGTGTCTTGCTCACAACACACCTGTTAATACATCCCAGAATCAGGTTTGCTTTTTTTGCAACAGCATCACACTGTTGACTCATATTTAGCTTGTGATCCACTATAACCCCGAGATCCCTTTCTGCCGTACTCCTTCCTAGACAGTCTCTTCCCATTCTGTATGTGTGAAACTGATTGTTCCTTCCTAAGTGGAGCACTTTGCATTTGTCTTTGTTAAACTTCATCCTCTTTAACTCAGACCATTTCTCCAATTTGTCCAGATCATTTTGAATTATGACCCTGTCCTCCAAAGCACTTGCAATCCCTCCCAGTTTGGTATCATCCGCAAACTTAATAAGCGTACTTTCTATGCCAATATCTAAGTCGTTGATGAAGATATTGAACAGCGCCGGTCCCAAAACAGACCCCTGCGATACCCCACTCGTTATGGCTTTCCAGCAGGATTGGGAACTATTAATAACAACTCTCTGAGTATGGTTATCCAGCCAGTTATGCACCCACCTTATAGTAGCCCCATCTAAATTGTATTTGCCTAGTTTATCAATAAGAATATCATGCGAGACCGTATCAAATGCCTTACTAAAGTCTAGGTATACCACATCCACAGCCTCACCCTTATCCACAAGGCTCGTTATCCTATCAAAGAAAGCTATCAGATTGGTTTGACATGATTTGTTCTTCACAAATCCATGCTGGCTGTTCCCTATCACCTTACCACCTTCCAAGTGTTTGCAGATGATTTCCTTAATTACTTGCTCCATTATCTTCCCTGGCACAGAAGTTAAACTCACTGGGGTCTGTAGTTTCCTGGGTTGTTTTTATTTCCCTTTTTATAGATGGGCACTATATTTGCCCTTTTCCAGTCTTCTGGAATCTCTCCCGTCTCCCATGATTTTCCAAAGATAATAGCTAGAGGCTCAGATACCTCCTCTATTAGCTCCTTGAGTATTCTAGGATGCATTTCATCAGGCCCGGGTGACTTGCAGGCATCTAACTTTTCTAAGTGATTTTTAACTTGTTCTTTTTTTATTTTATCTGCTAAACCTACCCCCTTCCCATTAGCATTCACTATGTTAGGCATTCCTTCAGACTTCTCGGTGAAGACCGAAACAAAGAAGTCATTAAGCATCTCCGCCATTTCCAAATTTCCTGTTACTGTTTCTCCCTCTTCACTAAGCAGCGGGCCTACCCTGTCTTTGGTCTTCCTCTTGCTTCTAATGTATTGATAAAAAGTCTTCTTGTTTCCCTTTATTCCCGTAGCTAGTTTGAGCTCATTTTGTGCCTTTGCCTTTCTAATCTTGCCCCTGCATTCCTGTGTTGTTTGCCTATATTCATCCTTTGTAATCTGTCCCAGTTTCCATTTTTGATATGACTCCTTTTTATTTTTTAGATCATGCAAGATCTCATGGTTAAGCCAAGGTGGTCTTTTGCCACATTTTCTATCTTTCCTAACCAGCGGAATAGCTTGCTTTTGGGCCCTTAATAGTGTCCCTTTGAAAAACTGCCAACTCTCCTCAGTTGTTTTTCCCCTCAGTCTTGATTCCCATGGGACCTTACCTATCAGCTCTCTGAGCTTACCAAAATCTGCCTTCCTGAAATCCATTGTCTCTATTTTGCTGTTCTCCCTTCTACCCTTCCTTAGAATTGCAAACTCTATGATTTCATGATCACTTTCACCCAGGCTGCCTTCTACTTTCAAATTCTCAACGAGTTCCTCCCTATTTGTTAAAATCAAGTCTAGAACAGCTTGCCCCCTAGTAGCTTTTTCAACCTTCTGAAATAAAAAGTTGTCTCCAATGCAGTCCAGGAATTTGTTGGATAGTCTGTGCCCCGCTGTGTTATTTTCCCAACATATATCCGGATAGTTGAAGTCTCCCATCACCACCAAATCTTGGGCTTTGGATGATTTTGTTAGTTGCTTAAAAAAAGCCTCATCCACCTCTTCCACCTGGTTAGGTGGCCTGTAGTAGACTCCTAGCATGACATCTCCCTTGTTTTTTACCCCTTTTAGCCTAACCCAGAGACTCTCAACACTTCCGTCTCCTATGTCCATCTCTACCTCAGTCCAAGTGTGTACATTTTTAATATACAAGGCAACACCTCCTCCCTTTTTCCCCTGTCTATCCTTCCTGAGCAAGCTGTACCCATCCACACCAACATTCCAATCATGTGTATTATCCCACCAAGTTTCAGTGATGCCAACAATGTCATAGCTGTATTTATTTATTATCAATTCCAGTTCTTCCTGCTTATTCCCCATACTTCTCGCATTTGTATATAGGCATCTAAGATACTGGTTTGATCTTTCCTCCCAGTTTTGTCCTGACCCTCCTTTCCCTCTGACAATATAGCCCACACTCCCTCTCGTTTTTGACCCATCTCCCCGGTCTCCATGTTCCCCACTTACCTGTGGGCTTTGCTCACCTGACCCCGTCGAACCTAGTTTAAAGCCCTCCTCACTAGGTTAGCCAGTCTGTGTCCAAAGGTACTAATAACTTGAGCTGTGGTTTGGAGGTGGAACAGCTGTCAAGGGCACTGAGGGGGAGATAGCAGGAGCTCATCCTTCAAGGACGGGGGTTGGCACTGGAGGTTACTAGAAAGGACAAGAAGACTCCATTCTGGGGTTCAGGAGGTGAATTTATCCCTCAGTGGTGGGCAGGTGATGGGTGGAAGTAGTACTGGTTCCAGGTGCCCTTAATTCCCGCTGATTCCTCGGGGCGTTTGAGTCTCTGACAGGTTCTCGTTCCCTTGCAGCAGGAGGACGTCACGGCCAAAGTGATGCACCAGCTCCGCATCATCCGGCACTTGCGCCAGATTCCTGAGACACTGCAGGGGCTGTGCCTCTGAGGCCATCAGCAACTCCCGCTCCCTGCTGCAGGTACTGCTCTGGCTCACTGTAAATGGGGAGCTAGTGGAAGGGGAAATGGAGCCCCCTGGCACTCACTAAAAGGGAAAGTGGTGGATTCTCCATCTCTTGATGTCATTGAATGAAGACTAGATGCCTTTCTGGAATGTGTGTGCCCAAAGAGTAACTATTGTACTATACAGGAAGCCTATGATATGCAGGGGCTTAGATTAGATGCTCTAAAGGTCTCTTGTGGCCATAAAGTCTACTAATTTTGGAAACACTGAGTGTAGCATTGGGAGCAGCCTCTGATGTTTTACTGTCTAGCCCACTTGCTTCCTAGAATGAAGACGCATTGAGTGGGGTGATCCACAGAGAGTAGCTCAAACCTTCATAGTGTCAGGCCAGCAGCAGGACATTAGCACTTAAGGGTTTGATTGGTGGCAGTGATATCACAAAGGTCTTTTGCAGGACCTCAGCATATTGGTCAAAGGTGTTAGGGAGGTGGTAACCTCAGAGAGAGATGCTGACATCAGCCAGGCAGGACAGGGGCTTAGGGCCAGGGAAACCTCAGAGACCCCTGTGACTTTCATAGAATCATAGAATCATAGAATATCAGGGTTGGAAGGGACCTCAAGAGGTCATCTACTCCAACCCCGTCCTCAAAGCAGGACCAATTCCCAACTAAATCATCCCAGCCAGGGCTTTGTCAAGCCGCGCCTTAAAAACCTCCAAGGAAGGAGACTCCACCACCTCCCTAGTTAACGCATTCCAGTGCTTCACCACCCTCCTAGTGAAATAGTGTTTCCTAATATCCAACCTGGACCTCCCCCACTGCAACTTGAGACCATTGCTCCTTGTTCTGTCATCTGCCACCACTGAGAACAACCGAGCTCCATCCTCTTTGGAACCCCCCTTCACGTAGTTGAAGGCTGCTATCAAATCCCCCCTCATTCTTCTCTTCTGGAGACTAAACAATCCCAGTTCCCTCAGCCTCTCCTCATAAGTCATGTGCTCCAGACCCCTAATCATTTTTGTTGCTCTCCCCTGGACTCTTTCCAATTTTTCCACATCCTTCTTGTAGTGTGGGGCCTGTCGGAGAAAAACAGAGTTCTCACTATTTGTTTAGGTACAGCAAGTCAGATGCTTTATTAACTCTCACAATTGCCCAGAGGGAGAGAGCTAAGCAGGTCTCTCCCAGGTAACTAATTACAGCAAGCATTTATACCTTTCATTACAGAAATAACGAGGGACAGCTGCGTTTTGTTTATACATAGGCCATCTTGATATCTCATTTCTTCACTTGTTTTGACTCTTGCCAACATACAATATTTTCTACACCTTATCTATACCAGGTCATAATGACTTCTTACACAGTTCTTTCTCACCCGCCTCACACATTCCTCGCTTCTACAAATCTCGCGTTATTAGGGTTACAGTTAGCCTAACTCTTGCTAACGAACTGTCATGCATTGCATCCCCTTCCTGTGAGCTCTTTCTCTGCTTCCACAGGCCCAAAACTGGACACAGTATTCCAGATGAGGCCTCACCAATGTCGAATAAAGGGGAACGATCACGTTCCTCGATCTGCTGGCAATGCCCCTACTTATACAGCCCAAAATGCCGTTAGCCTTCTTGGCAACAAGAGCACACTGTTGACTCATATCCAGCTTCTCGTCCACTGTGACCCCTAGGTCCTTTTCTGCAGAACTGCTACCTAGCCATTCGGTCCCTAGTCTGTAGCAGTGCATGGGATTCTTCCGTCCTAAGTGCAGGACTCTGCACTTGTCCTTGTTGAACTTCATCAGGTTTTTTTCGGCCCAATCCTCTAATTTGTCTAGGTCCCTCTGTATCCGATCCCTACCCTCTAGCGTATCTACCACGCCTCCTAGTTTAGTGTCATCTGCAAACTTGCTGAGAGTGCAGTCCACACCATCCTCCAGATCATTAATAAAGATATTAAACAAAACCGGCCCCAGGACCGACCCTTGGGGCACTACTCCGCTTGAAACCGGCTGCCAACTAGACATGGAGCCATTGATCACTACCCGTTGAGCCCGACGATCCAGCCAGCTTTCTATCCACCTTACAGTCCATTCATCCATCCCATACTTCTTTAACTTGGTGGCAAGAATACTGTGGGAGAGCGTATCAAAAGCTTTGCTAAAGTCAAGGAATAACACATCCACTGCTTTCCCCTCATCCACAGAGCCAGTTATCTCATCATAGAAGGCAATTAGGTTAGTCAGGCACGACTTCCCCTTGGTGAATCCATGCTGACTGTTCCTGATCACTTTCCTCTCCTCTAAGTGTTTCATAATTGATTCCTTGAGGACCTGCTCCATGATTTTTCCAGGGACTGAGGTGAGGCTGACTGGCCTGTAGTTCCCCGGATCCTCCTCCTTCCCTTTTTTAAAGATGGGCACTACATTAGCCTTTTTCCAGTCATCCGGGACCTCCCTCGATCGCCATGAGTTTTCAAAAATAATGGCTAATGGCTGTGCAATCTCATCCGCCAAGTCCTTTAGCACCCTCGGATGCAGCGCATCCAGCCCCATGGAGTTGTGCACGTCCAGTTTTTCTAAATAGTCCCGAACCGCTTCTTTCTCCACAGAGGGCTGGTCACCTTCTCCCCATATTGTGCTGCCCAGTGCAGCAGTCTGGGAGCTGACCTTGTTCGTGAAGACAGAGGCAAAAAAAGCATTGAGTACATTAGCTTTTTCCACATCCTCAGTCACTAGGTTGCCTCCCTCATTCAGTAAGGGGCCCACACTTTCCTTGACTTTCTTCTTGTTGCTAACATACCTGAAGAAACCCTTCTTGTTACTCTTAACATCTCTTGCTAGCTGCAACTCCAAGTGTGATTTGGCCTTCCTGATTTCACTCCTGCATGCCTGAGCAATATTTTTATACTCCTCCCTGGTCATTTGTCCAATCTTCCACTTCTTGTAAGCTTCTTTTTTGCGTTTAAGATCAGCAAGGATTTCACTGTTTAGCCAAGCTGGTCGCCTGCCATATTTACTATTCTTTCTACACATCGGGATGGTTTGTTCCTGCAACCGCAATAAGGATTCTTTAAAATACAGCCAGCTCTCCTGGACCCCTTTGCCCTTCATGTTATTCTCCCAGGGGATCCTGCCCATCTGTTCCCTGAGGGAGTCAAAGTCTGCTTTTCTGAAGTCCAGGGTCCGTATTCTGCTGCTCTCCTTTCTTCCTTGTGTCAGGATCCTGAACTCGACCATCTCATGGTCACTGCCTCCCAGGTTCCCATCCACTTTTGCTTCCCCTACTAATTCTTCCCTGTTTGTGAGCAGCAGGTCGAGAAAAGCTCTGCCCCTAGTTGGTTCCTCCAGCACTTGCACCAGGAAATTGTGCCCTACACTTTCCAAAAACTTCCTGGATTGTCTGTGCACCGCTGTATTGCTCTCCTAGCAGATATCAGGGTGATTAAAGTCTCCCATGAGAACCAGGGCCTGCGATCTAGCAACTTCTGCTAGTTGCCAGAAGAAAGCCTCGTCCACCTCATCCCCCTGGTCTGGTGGTCTATACCAGACTCCAACCGTGACATCCCCCTTGTTGCTCACACTTCTCAACTTTATCCAGAGACTCTCAGGTTTTTCTACAGTTTCATACCGGACCTCTGAGCACTCATACTCCTCTCTTACATACAATGCAACTCCCCCACCTTTTCTGCCCTGCCTGTCCTTCCTGAACAGTTTATATCCATCCATGACAGTACTCCAGTCATGTGAGTTATCCCACCAAGTGTCTGTTATTGCTTCAGCAAGTCTCCTTCTCGAGGTCTCTCTTTGAGGACTGAGAGAGTATTAGTGTTCACATGTGTGAGTGCGAGCAGGAGCCTCTTTGGAGTTTTCTCCTTTCCTTTGACGGATTTTACTAGAAAACAGACGTCCCTATTTAGAAGGTAAGAGCCTCCAAGAGGTTTTGGAACCTGCTCAGTCTGATCCATCTGGTGCCAGCTGAATTCTAGGCATGGAAAACACTAGGTTAAGGTGGCAGAATTTTATTCCCTCTGTGGGATTTTGTCCCGTAGAATCACAGGAGACATTAGTGTTTGTCATTTTCGTTTTACCTTTTCCTCCATCCCTCCTTCCTTTCTCTTCATCTCTTACTTCTTTTGTCCTTTCTCCTGTTCACCTGCCACCACCAGGAGTGGGGTGGGTGTGTGTGTGTGTGTGTGTGTGTGTGTTGCTGGGGGTGCTCTTCACCTCCCCTTGTGGGAAGTTGATCCAAAACTGTGAGGTTGAAATAGTGCTTGAACTCCAATGACACTAGATGCTGCCATCCTGTGGCTTAGCATTAGTGTCTGGGATGATTGGGGCAAGATCTCAACCTCCCCGCAACCCACTTCACTGCTGGCAGAATCCCTCCTGCCCCCCCTGCTAGAGCCGCCTCCCTGCCCAACCTGGGTTGGGGTGGAGAAGAGGGTTCTGATAACTTGAGCTGTGGTTTGGAGGTGGAACAGCTGTCAAGGGCACTGAGGGGGAAGTAGCAGGATCTCATCCTTCAAGGAGGGGGGTTGGCACTGGAGGTTACTAGAAAGGACAAGAAGACTCCATTCTGGGGTTCAGGAGGTGAATTCATCCCTCAGTGGTGGGGAGGTGCTGGGTGGAAATACTGCTGGTTCCAGATGCCCTTAATTCCCCCTGATTCCTCGGGGCGTTTGAGTCTTTGACAGGTTCTCGTTCCCTTGCAGCAGGAGGACGTCATGGCCAGAGTGATGCACCAGCTCTGCATCATCCGGCACTTGTGCCAGGTGCCTTAGACACTGCAGGGGCTGTGCCTCTGAGGCCATCAGCAACTCCCGCTCCCTGCTGCAGGTACTGCTCTGGCTCACTGTAAATGGCGAGCTAGTGGAAGGGGAAATGGAGCCCCCTGGCACTCAGTAAAAGGGAAAGTGGTGGATTCTCCATCTCTTGATGTCATTTCATGAAGACTAGATGCCTTTCTGGAATGTGTGTGCCCAAAAAGTACCTATTGTACTATACAGGAAGCCTATGATATGCAGGGGGTTAGATGAGATGTTCTAAAGGTCTCTTCTGGCCATAAAGTGTAGTAATTTTGGAAACACTGAGTGTAGCATTGGGAGCAGCCTCTGATGCTTTACTGTCTAGCCGGCTTGCTTCCTAGAATGAAGACGCATCGAGTGGGGTGATCCACAGAGAGTAGCTGAAACCTTCAAAGTGTCAGGCCAGCAGCAGGACATTAGCACTTCAGGGGATGGGTGGGTGTGGCAGTGACATCACAAAGGCCTTTTGCAGTGTAGTAGTTCCGGGGTGGGGCTCGTCCCTTCCTGGGGTACCTGGGAGCCAGGCCGCCCCGCTACAAAGCGAATAACAGTTAGGGCCCAGACCTTTGGGTAGGGGCTGAGCACACAATCAACAGCTCCGGCACTGGGTCAGGGCGGGGAACAAACCAGTAGTCAGTCAGCGGCCCAGGCCTTGTAGCAGGAGCTGGGTCAGTTTGGGTTAGCCCAGGCCCTAGGTCAGGGCGGGACAGCAAACCAATCGTCAGTCAGAGGCCCAGGCCCCTTGGACAAGGAGGAGGAGAGACTGCCACCCAGCACGGGGTGGCAGGGGGGAACACAGGCCCACCCACTCCACTGTGTTCCAGCCCGGGGCCCTATCCGCAGCAGTCCGTCTGCCGCGCAGTCAGTGGGGATCCTGACCGCAACACACTGACATGGGTTCGGGGTCTGCTATCCCCGGGCCACTTCCCATCTCCTCCTCCATGGGTACCTGTTCCTCCTGAGTTCCGTCTGCTGGGTCGCAGATCATGGGCTCCTCCGGGCCCCGAGCAGCAGGTAGGTCTGTCACTCCCTCTGGGCCCTTGGCGGGGGAAGCTCAGACCGTTCCTCAGGATACCGGGCTCTCGGCAGGCTCAGGTCCGCGGGAGCTCGGGCACCAGCGTCGGTCCTCTCCCGCTGCTGGCCAGCTACTGAGCGCTGTGGCTTGGCCTTTATACTTCCTGTCCCGCCCCTTGACTTCCGGGGGGTGGGGACAGGCCACGGTGGCCTTGACTTCCTGGGGCGTCTGGGAGCCAGGCCGCCCAGCTACATGCAGTATCTCAGCGTATTGGTCAAAGGTGTTAGGGAGGTGGTGACCTCAGAGAGAGATGCTGACATCAGTCAGGGGCGCAGGGACAGGGAAACCTCAGAGACCCCTGTGGCTTTGCTTTAGCAAGTCTCCTTCTCGAGGTCTCTCTTTGAGTACTGAGAGAGTATTAGGGTTCACGTATGTGAGTGCGAGCAGGAGCCTCTTTCGAGTTTTCTCCTTCCCTTTTACTGATTTTACTAGAAAACAGACATCCCTGTTCAGAAGGTAAGAGCCTCCAAGAGGTTTTTGAACCTGCTCAGTCTGATCCACCTGGTGCCCGTTGAATTCTAGGCATGGAAAACACTAGTTCAAGGTGACAGAATTTTGTAGTCCACACGGGATTTTGTCCCGTGGAATCACTGGGGACATTAGGGTTTGTCCTTTTCGTTTTACCTTTTCCACCATCCCTCCTTCCTTTCTCTTCATCTCTTACTTCTTTTGTCCTTTCTCCTGTTCCCCTCCCACCACCAGGAGTGGTGTGTGCGTGTGTGTGTGTGTGTGTGTGTGTTGCTGGGGGTGATCTTCACCTCCTCTTGTGGGAAGTTCATCCAAAACTGTGGGGTTGAAATAGTGCTTGGACTCCACAGACACTAGATGCTGCCATCCTGTGGCTTAGCGTTAGTGTCTCGGATGACTTGGGCAAGATCTCAACCTCCCCGCAACCCACTTCACTGCTGCCAGAATCCCTCCTGCCCCCACTGCTAGACCCGCCTCCCAGCCCAACCTTGGTGGGGGTCTAGAAGAGGTTTCTGATGACTTAAGCTGTGGTTTGGAGGTGGAACAGCTGTCAAGGACACTGAGGGGAAGGTAGCAGGAGCTCACCCTAGAAGGAGGGGGATTGGCACTGGTGGTTACTAGAAAGGACAAGAAGACTCCATTCTGGGGTTCAGGAGGTGAATTTATCCCTCAGTGTTGGGCAGGTGCTGAGTGGAAATACTGCTGGTTCCAGGTGCCCTTAATTCCCCCTGATTCCTCGGGGCGTTTGAGTCTGACTGGTTCTCATTCCCTTGCAGCAGGAGGGCGTCACGGCCAAAGTGAGGCACCAGCTCCGCATCATCCATCATTTGCGCCAGGTGCCAGAGACACTGCAGGGGTTGTGCCTCTGAGGCCTTCAGCAACTCCCGCTCCCTGTTGCAGGTACTGCTCTGGCTCACTGTAAATGGGGAGCTAGTGGAAGGTGAAATGGAGCCCCCTGGCACTCAGTGAAAGGGAAAGTGGTGGATTCTCCATCTCTTGAAGTCATGGAATGAAACTAGATGCCTTTCTGGAATGTTTGTGCCCAAAAAGTAACTATTGTCCTATACAGGAAGCCTATGATATGCAGGGGGTTAGATGAGATGCTCTAAAGGTCTCTTCTGGCCATAAAGTGTATTAATTTTGGAAACACTAAGTATAGCATTGGGAGCAGCCTCTAATGTTTTACTGTCTAACCGGCTTGCTTCCTAGAATGAAGATGCATTGAGTGGGGTGATCCACAGAGAGTAGCTCAAACCTTCAAAGTGTCAGGCCAGCAGCAGGACATTAGCACTTCAGGGGATGGGTGGGTGTGGCAGTGACATCACAAAGGCCTTTTGCAGGAGCTCAGCCTATTGGTCAAAGTTGTTAGGGAGGTGGTGACCTCAGAGAGAGATGCTCACATCAGCCAGGCAAAACAGGGGCGCAGGGCCAGGGAAACCTCAGAGACCCCTGTGGCTTTGCTTCAGCAAGTCTCCTTCTCGAGCTCTCTTTGAGGACTGAGAGAGTATTAGGGTTCACATATGTGAGTGTGAGCAGGAGCCTCTTTCGAGTTTTCTCCTTTCCTTTTACCCATTTTACTAGAAAACAGAAGTCCCTGTTGAGAAAGTAAGTGCCTCGGAGAGGTTTGTAACCTGTTCAGTCTGATCCACCTGGTGCCATCTGAATTCTAGGCATGGAAAACACTAGTTTAAGGTGGCAGAATTTTATTCCCTCTCTGGGATTTTGTCCCGTAGAATCACTGGGGATATTAGGAAAACAACAAGGAGTCTGGTGGCACCTTAAAGACTAACAGATTTATTTGGGCATAAGTTTTGGTGAGTAAAAACCTCACTTCTTCGGATGCATAGAGTGAAAGTTACAGATGCAGGCATTATATACTGACACATGGAGAGCAGGGAGTTACTTCACAAGTGGAGAACCAGTGTTGACAGGGCCAATTCAAAAATCAGGGTGGATGTAGTCCACTCCAAATAATAGATGAGGAGGTGTCAATTCCAGGAGAGGAAAAGCTGCTTCTGTAGTGAGCCAGCCACTCCCAGTCCCTATTCAAGCCCAGATTAATGGTGTTGAATTTGCAAATGAATTTTAGTTCTGCTGTTTCTCTTTGAAGTCTGTTTCTGAAGTTTTTTTGTTCAATGATAGTAACTTTTAAATCTGTAATAGAATGACCAGGGAGATTGAAGTGTTCACATACTGGCTTATGTATGTTACCATTCCTGATGTCCGACATGGGGACATTAGGGTTTGTCCTTTTCCTTTTACCTTTTCCTCCATCCCTCCTTCCTTTCTCTTCATCTCTTACTTCTTTTGTCCTTTCTCTTGTTCCCCTCACACCACCAGGAGTGGTGTGTGTGTGTGTGTGTGTGTGTGTGTGTGTGTGTGTGTGTGTGTGTGGTGCTGATGGTTCTCTTCTCCTCCCCTTGTGGGGAGTTGATCCAAAACTGTGGGGTTGAAATAGTGCTTGGACCCCACTGACAGTAGATGCTGCCATTGTGTGACTTAGCATTAGTGTCTGGGATGACTTGGGTCAAGATCTCAACCTCCCTGCAACCCACTTCACTGCTGTCAGAATCCCTCCTGCACACCCTGTTAGAGCCGCCTCCCAGCCCAACCTGTGTCGGGGTGGAGAAGAGGGTTCGGATGACTTGAGCTGTGGTTTGGAGGTGGAATATCTGTGAAGGGCACTGAGCAGGAGGTAGCAGGAGCTCACCCTACAAGGAGGGGGGTTGGCTCTGGAGGTTTCTAGAAAGGACAAGAAGACTCCATTTTGGGGTTCAGGAGGTGAATTCATCTCTCATTGATGGGCAGGTGCTGGGTGGAAATACTGCTGGTTCCAGGTTCCCTTAATTCCCCCTGATTCCTCGGGGCGTTTGAGTCTCTGACAGGTTCTCGTTCCCTTGCAGCAGGAGGACGTCACGGCCAAAATGATGCACCAGCTCCGCATCATCCTGCACTTACGCCACGTGCCTGAGACACTGCAGGGGCTGCGCCTCTGAGGCCTTCAGGAACTCCCGCTCCCTGCTGCAGGTACTGCTCTGGCTCACTGTAAATGGGGAGCTAGTGGAAGGGGAAATGGAGCCCCCTGGCACTCACTAAAAGGGAAAGTGATGGATTCTCCATCTCTTAATGTCATTTAATTTAGACTAGATACCTTTCTGGAATGTTTGTGCCCAAAAAGTAACTATTGTACTATACAGGAAGCCCATGATATGCAGGGGCTTAGATGAGATGCTCTAAAGGTCTCTTCTGGCCATAAAGTGTAGTAATTTTGGAAACAGTGAGTGTAGCATTGGGAGCAGCCTCTGATGTTTTATTGTCTAGCCGGCTTGCTTCCTAGAATGAAGACCCATTGAGTGGGGTGATTCACACAGAGTAGCTCAAACCTTCAAAGTGTCAGGCCAGCAGGATGACATTAGCACTTCAGGGTTTGGTTGGGTGTGGCAGTGACACCACAAAGGCCATTTGCAGGACGTCAGCTTATTGGTCAAATGTGTTAGGGAGGTGGTGACCTCAGAGAGAGATGCTGACATCAGAGAGAGATGCTGACATGAGTGCCAGGGAAACCTCAGAGACCCCTCTGGCTTTGCTTCAGCAAGTCTCCTCCTTGAGGTCTCTCTTTGAGGAAAGTAAGTGCCTCGGAGAGGTTTGTATCCTGTTCAGTCTGATCCACCTGGTGCCAGCTGAATTCTAAGCATGGAAAACACTAGTTCAAGGTGGCAGAATTTTATTCCCTCCCTGGGATTTTGTCCCGTAGAATCACTGGGGACATTAGTGTTTGTCCTTTTCATTTTACCTTTTCCTCCCTCCCTCCTTCCTTTCTCTTCATCTCTTACTTCTTTTGTCCTTTCTCCTGTTCCCCTCCCACCACCGGGAGTGGTTTGTGTGTCTGTGTGTGTTTGTGTGTTGCTGGGGGTGCTCTTCACCTCCCTTTGTGGGGAGTTCATCCAAACCTGTGTGGTTGAAATAGTGCTTGGACTCCACTGACACTAGATGCTGCCATCGTGTGGATTAGCATTGGTGTCTGGGATGACTTGGGGCAAGATCTCAACCTCCCCGCAACCCACTTCACTGCGGGCAGAATCCCTCCTGCCCCCCCTGCTAGAACCGCCTCCCTGGCCAACCTGGGTGGGGGTGGAGAAGAGGGTTCTGATAACTTGAGCTGTGGTTTGGTGGTGGAACATCTGTCAAGGGCACTGAGAGGGAGGTAGCAGCAGCTCACCCTTCAAGGAGGGGATTTGGCACTGGAGGTTACTAGAAAGGACAAGAAGACTCCATTCTGGGGTTCAGGAGGTGAATTCATCCCTCAGCGGTGGGCAGGTGCTGAGTGGAAATACTGCTGGTTCCCGGTGCCCTTAATTCCCCCTGATTCCTCGGGGCGTTTGAGTCTCTGACAGGTTCTCGTTCCCTTGCAGGAGGAGGACGTCACGGCCAAAGTGATGCACCCGCATCATCCGCCACTTGCGCCAAGTGCCTGAGACACTGCATGGGTTGTTCCTCTGAGTCTTTCAGCAACTCCCGCTCCCTGCTGCAGGTACTGCTCTGTCTCACTGTAAATGGGGAACTAGTGGACGGGGAAATGGAGCCCCCTGGCACTCACTAAAAGGGAAAGTGGTGGATTCTCCATCTCTTGATGTCATTGAATGAAGACTAGATGCCTTTCTGGAATGTGTGTGCCCAAAAAGTAACTATTGTACTATACAGGAGGCCTATGATATGCAGGGGCTTAGATGAGATGCTCTAAAGGTCTCTTGTGGCCATAAAGTCTACAAATTTTGGAAACACTGAGTGTAGTATTGGGAGCAGCCTGTGATGTTTTACTGTCTAGCCGGCTTGCTTCCTAGAATGAAGACGCATTGAGTGGGGTGATCCACAGAGAGTACCTGTGTCAAGGCTGTATCCCCACTTTGAAGTTTAGGGTACAAATGTAGGGGCCTGCATGAAAACTTCTAAGCTTAACCACCATCCCAAGGCTAATTTCCTCCCCTGGGTAGCCTTGAGAAACCTTTCACCAATTCCCTGGTGAATACAGATCCAACCCCCTTGGATCTTAAAACAAGGAGAAATTAACCATCCCCCCTCCTTCCTCCCACCAACTCCTGGTGAATCAAGATCCAAACTCCTTGGATCTTAAAACAAGGAAAAATCAATCAGGTTCTTATAAATAAGGCTTTTAATTAAAGAAAAAGGTAAAAATCATCTCTGTAAAATCAGTATGGAAATTAACCTTACAGGGTAATCAAACTTAAAGAGCTCAGAGGACTCCCCTCTAGTCTTAGGTTCAAAGTACAGCAAACAAAGATAAACACTCTAGTAAAAGGTACATTTACAAGTTGAGAAAACAAAGGAAAACTAACACGCCTTGTTTGAAATAGGAGAGACTTGTTTAGAAAGATGTGGAGAACCTGGATTGATGTCTGGTCCCTCTCAGTCCCGAGGGCGAACACCCACACAAACAAAGAACACAAACAAAAGCCTTCCCCTCCCCAAGATTTGAAAGTATCTTGTCCCCTTATTGGTCCTTTAGGTCAGATGCCAGCCAGGTTACCTGAGCTTCTTAACCCTTTACAGGGAAAAGGATTTTGGAGTCTCTGGCCAGGAGGGATTTTATAGTACTGTACACAGGACAGCTGTTACCCTTCCCTTTATAGTTATGACAACCTCAAAGCTTCAAAGTGTCAGGCCAGCAGCAGGACATTAGCACTTGAGGGTTTCGTTGGGTGTGGCAGTGACATCACAAAGGCCTTTTGCAGGATGTCAGCTTATTGGTCAAATGTGTTAGGGAGGTGGTGGCCTCCGAGAGAGATGCTGACATCAGCCTGGCAGGACAGGAGCACAGGGCCAGGGAAACCTCAGAGACCCCTGTGGCTTTGCTTCAGCAAGTCTCCTTCTCGAGGTCTCTCTTTGAGGACTGAGAGAGTATTAGGGTTCACGTACGTGAGTGCGTGCAGGAGCCTCTTTCGAGTTTTCTCCTTTCCTTTTACTGATTTTACTAGAAAACAGACGTCCCTGTTTAGAAGGTAAGAGCCTCCAAGAGGTTTTGGCAGCTGCTCAGTCTGATCCATCTGGTGCCAGCTGAATTCTAGGCATGGAAAACAGTAGTTTAAGATGGCAGAATTTTATTCCATCCCTTGGATTTTGTGCCGTAGAATCACTGGGGACATTAGGGTTTGTCCTTTTTGTTTACCTTTTCCTCCATCCCTCCTTCCTTTCTCTTCATCTCTTACTTCTTTTGTCCTTTCTCCTGTTCCTCGAAAACTGTGGGGTTGAAATAGTGTTTGGACTCCACTAACATTAGATGCTGCCATCCTGTGGCTTAGCATTAGTGTGTGGGATGACTTGGGTCAAGATCTCAACTTCCCCGCAACCCACTTCACTGCTGCCAGAATCCCTCCTGCCCCCCCTGCTAGAGCCGCCTCCCTGGCCAACCTGGGTGGGGGTGGAGAACAGTGTTTTTTTCATACATTCATAGATTATCGGACTGGAAGGGACCTCGAGAGTCATCGAGTCCAGTCCCCTGCCCGCGTGGCAGGACCAAATACCATCTAGACCATCCCTGATAGACATTTATCTAACCTACTCTTAAATATCTCAAGAGATGGAGATTCCACAACCTCCCTCGGCAATTTATTCCAGTGTTTAACCACCCTGACAGTTAGGAACTTTTTCCTAATGTCCAACCTAGACCTCCCTTGCTGCACTTTAAACCCATTGCTTCTGGTTCTGTCCTTAGAGGCTAAGGTGAACAAGTTTTCTCCCTCCTCCTTATGACACCCTTTTAAATACCTGAAAACTGCTATCATGTCTCCTCTCAGTCTTCTCTTTTCCAAACTAAACAAAGCCAATTCTTTCAGCCTTCCTTCATAGGTCATGTTCTCAAGACCTTTAATCATTCTTGTTGCTCTTCTCTGGACCCTTTCCAATTTCTCCACATCTTTTTTAAAATGCGGTGCCCAGAACTGGACACAATACTCCAGCTGAGGCCTAACCAGAGCAGAGTAGAGCGGAAGAATGACTTCTCGTGTCTTGCTCACAACACACCTGTTAATACATCCCAGAATCAGGTTTGCTTTTTTTGCAACAGCATCACACTGTTGACTCATATTTAGCTTGTGATCCACTATAACCCCTAGATCCCTTTCTGCCGTACTCCTTCCTAGACAGTCTCTTCCCATTCTGTATGTGTGAAACTGATTGTTCCTTCCTAAGTGGAGCACTTTGCATTTGTCTTTGTTAAACTTCATCCTGTTTAACTCAGACCATTTCTCCAATTTGTCCAGATCATTTTGAATTATGACCCTGTCCTCCAAAGCAGTTGCAATCCCTCCCAGTTTGGTATCATCCGCAAACTTAATAAGCGTACTTTCTATGCCAATATCTAAGTCGTTGATGAAGATATTGAACAGCGCCGGTCCCAAAACAGACCCCTGCGATACCCCACTCGTTATGGCTTTCCAGCAGGATTGGGAACTATTAATAACAACTCTCTGAGTACGGTTATCCAGCCAGTTATGCACCCACCTTATAGTAGCCCCATCTAAATTGTATTTGCCTAGTTTATCAATAAGAATATCATGCGAGACCGTATCAAATGCCTTACTAAAGTCTAGGTATACCACATCCACAGCCTCACCCTTATCCACAAGGCTCGTTATCCTATCAAAGAAAGCTATCAGATTGGTTTGACATGATTTGTTCTTCACAAATCCATGCTGGCTGTTCCCTATCACCTTACCACCTTCCAAGTGTTTGCAGATGATTTCCTTAATTACTTGCTCCATTATCTTCCCTGGCACAGAAGTTAAACTCACTGGGGTCTGTAGTTTCCTGGGTTGTTTTTATTTCCCTTTTTATAGATGGGCACTATATTTGCCCTTTTCCAGTCTTCTGGAATCTCTCCCGTCTCCCATGATTTTCCAAAGATAATAGCTAGAGGCTCAGATACCTCCTCTATTAGCTCCTTGAGTATTCTAGGATGCATTTCATCAGGCCCGGGTGACTTGCAGGCATCTAACTTTTCTAAGTGATTTTTAACTTGTTCTTTTTTTATTTTATCTGCTAAACCTACCCCCTTCCCATTAGCATTCACTATGTTAGGCATTCCTTCAGACTTCTCGGTGAAGACCGAAACAAAGAAGTCATTAAGCATCTCCGCCATTTCCAAGTTTCCTGTTACTGTTTCTCCCTCTTCACTAAGCAGTGGGCGTACCCTGTCTTTGGTCTTCCTCTTGCTTCTAATGTATTGATAAAAAGTCTTCTTGTTTCCCTTTATTCCCGTAGCTAGTTTGAGCTCATTTTGTGCCTTTGCCTTTCTAATCTTGCCCCTGCATTCCTGTGTTGTTTGCCTATATTCATCCTTTGTAATCTGTCCCAGTTTCCATTTTTGATATGACTCCTTTTTATTTTTTAGATCATGCAAGATCTCATGGTTAAGCCAAGGTGGTCTTTTGCCACATTTTCTATCTTTCCTAACCAGCGGAATAGCTTGCTTTTGGGCCCTTAATAGTGTCCCTTTGAAAAACTGCCAACTCTCCTCAGTTGTTTTGCCCCTCAGTCTTGATTCCCATGGGACCTTACCTATCAGCTCTCTGAGCTTACCAAAATCTGCCTTCCTGAAATCCATTGTCTCTATTTTGCTGTTCTCCCTTCTACCCTTCCTTAGAATTGCAAACTCTATGATTTCATGATCACTTTCACCCAGGCTGCCTTCTACTTTCAAATTCTCAACGAGTTCCTCCCTATTTGTTAAAATCAAGTCTAGAACAGCTTCCCCCCAGTAGCTTTTTCAACCTTCTGAAATAAAAAGTTGTCTCCAATGCAGTCCAGGAATTTGTTGGATAGTCTGTGCCCCGCTGTGTTATTTTCCCAACATATAGCCGGATAGTTGAAGTCCCCCATCACCACCAAATCTTGGGCTTTGGATGATTTTGTTAGTTGCTTAAAAAAAGCCTCATCCACCTCTTCCACCTGGTTAGGTGGCCTGTAGTAGACTCCTAGCATGACATCTCCCTTGTTTTTTACCCCTTTTAGCCTAACCCAGAGACTCTCAACACTTCCGTCTCCTATGTCCATCTCTACCTCAGTCCAAGAGTGTACATTTTTAATATACAAGGCAACACCTCCTCCCTTTTTCCCCTGTCTATCCTTCCTGAGCAAGCTGTACCCATCCACACCAACATTCCAATCACGTGTATTATCCCACCAAGTTTCAGTGATGCCAACAATGTCATAGTTGTATTTATTTATTAGCACTTCCAGTTCTTCCTGCTTATTCCCCATACTTCTCGCATTTGTATATAGGCATCTAAGATACTGGTTTGATCTTTCCTCCCAGTTTTGTCCTGACCCTCCTTTCTCTCTGACAATATAGCCCACACTCCCTCTCGTTTTTGACCCATCTCCCCGGTCTCCATGTTCCCCACTTACCTGTGGGCTTTGCTCACCTGTCCCCGTCGAACCTAGTTTAAAGCCCTCCTCACTAGGTTAGCCAGTCTGTGTCCAAAGGTACTAATAACTTGAGCTGTGGTTTGGAGGTGGAACAGCTGTCAAGGGCACTGAGGGGGAGATAGCAGGAGCTCATCCTTCAAGGAGGGGGGTTGTCACTGGAGGTTACTAGAAAGGACAAGAAGACTCCATTCTGGGGTTCAGGAGGTGAATTTATCCCTCAGTGGTGGGCAGGTGATGGGTGGAAGTAGTGCTGGTTCCAGGTGCCCTTAATTCCCGCTGATTCCTCGGGGCGTTTGAGTCTCTGACAGGTTCTCGTTCCCTTGCAGCAGGAGGACGTCACGGCCAAAAGTGATGCACCAGCTCCGCATCATCCGGCACTTGCGCCAGATTCCTGAGACACTGCAGGGGCTGTGCCTCTGAGGCCATCAGCAACTCCCGCTCCCTGCTGCAGGTACTGCTCTGGCTCACTGTAAATGGGGAGCTAGTGGAAGGGGAAATGGAGCCCCCTGGCACTCACTAAAAGGGAAAGTGGTGGATTCTCCATCTCTTGATGTCATTGAAGGAAGACTAGATGCCTTTCTGCAATGTGTGTGCCCAAAAAGTAACTATTGTACTATACAGCAAGCCTATGGTATGCAAGGGGTTAGATGAGATGCTCTAAAGGTCTCTTCTGGCCATAAAGTCCCCTAATTTTGGAAACACTGAGTGTAGTATTGGGAGCAGCCTCTGATGTTTTACTGTCTAGCCGGCTTGCTTCCTAGAATGAAGACGCATTGAGTGGGGTGATCCACACAGAGTAGCTCAAACCTTCAAAGTGTCAGACCAGCAGCAGGACATTAGCACTTCCGGGGATGGGTGGGTGTGGCAGTGACATCACAAAGGCCTTTTCAGGACCTCAGCCTATTGGTCAAAGGTGTTAGGGAGGTGGTAACCTCAGAGAGAGATGCTGACATCAGCCAGGCAGGACAGGGGCTTAGGGCCAGGGAAACCTCAGAGACCCCTGTGACTTTCATAGAATCATAGAATCATAGAATATCAGGGTTGGAAGGGACCTCAAGAGGTCATCTACTCCAACCCCGTCCTCAAAGCAGGACCAATTCCCAACTAAATCATCCCAGCCAGGGCTTTGTCAAGCCGGGCCTTAAAAACCTCCAAGGAAGGAGACTCCACCACCTCCCTAGTTAACGCATTCCAGTGCTTCACCACCCTCCTAGTGAAATAGTGTTTCCTAATATCCAACCTGGACCTCCCCCACTGCAACTTGAGACCATTGCTCCTTGTTCTGTCATCTGCCACCACTGAGAACAACCGAGCTCCATCCTCTTTGGAACCCCCCTTCACGTAGTTGAAGGCTGCTATCAAATCCCCCCTCATTCTTCTCTTCTGGAGACTAAACAATCCCAGTTCCCTCAGCCTCTCCTCATAAGTCATGTGCTCCAGACCCCTAATCATTTTTGTTGCTCTCCACGGGACTCTTTCCAATTTTTCCACATCCTTCTTGTAGTGTGGGGCCTGTCGGAGAAAAACAGAGTTCTCACTATTTGTTTAGGTACAGCAAGTCAGATGCTTTATTAACTCTCACAATTGCCCAGAGGGAGAGAGCTAAGCAGGTCTCTCCCAGGTAACTAATTACAGCAAGCATTTATACCTTTCATTACAGAAATAACGAGGGACAGCTGCGTTTTGTTTATACATAGGCCATCTTGATATCTCATTTCTTCACTTGTTTTGACTCTTGCCAACATACAATATTTTCTATACCTTATCTACACAAGGTCTTCTACACCTTATCTATACCAGGTCATAATGACTTCTTACACAGTTCTTTCTCACCCGCCTCACACATTCCTCACTTCTACAAATCTCGCGTTATTAGGGTTACAGTTAGCCTAACTCTTGCTAACGAACTGTCATGCATTGCATCCCCTTCCTGTGAGCTCTTTCTCTGCTTCCACAGGCCCAAAACTGGACACAGTATTCCAGATGAGGCCTCACCAATGTCGAATAAAGGGGAACGATCACGTTCCTCGATCTGCTGGCAATGCCCCTACTTATACAGCCCAAAATGCCGTTAGCCTTCTTGGCAACAAGAGCACACTGTTGACTCATATCCAGCTTCTCGTCCACTGTGACCCCTAGGTCCTTTTCTGCAGAACTGCTACCTAGCCATTCGGTCCCTAGTCTGTAGCAGTGCATGGGATTCTTCCGTCCTAAGTGCAGGACTCTGCACTTGTCCTTGTTGAACTTCATCAGGTTTTTTTCGGCCCAATCCTCTAATTTGTCTAGGTCCCTCTGTATCCGATCCCTACCCTCTAGCGTATCTACCACGCCTCCTAGTTTAGTGTCATCTGCAAACTTGCTGAGAGTGCAGTCCACACCATCCTCCAGATCATTAATAAAGATATTAAACAAAACCGGCCCCAGGACCGACCCTTGGGGCACTACTCCGCTTGAAACCGGCTGCCAACTAGACATGGAGCCATTGATCACTACCCGTTGAGCCCGACGATCCAGCCAGCTTTCTATCCACCTTACAGTCCATTCATCCATCCCATACTTCTTTAACTTGGTGGCAAGAATACTGTGGGAGAGCGTATCAAAAGCTTTGCTAAAGTCAAGGAATAACACATCCACTGCTTTCCCCTCATCCACAGAGCCAGTTATCTCATCATAGAAGGCAATTAGGTTAGTCAGGCACGACTTCCCCTTGGTGAATCCATGCTGACTGTTCCTGATCACTTTCCTCTCCTCTAAGTGTTTCATAATTGATTCCTTGAGGACCTGCTCCATGATTTTTCCAGGGACTGAGGTGAGGCTGACTGGCCTGTAGTTCCCCGGATCCTCCTCCTTCCCTTTTTTAAAGATGGGCACTACATTAGCCTTTTTCCAGTCATCCGGGACCTCCCTCGATCGCCATGAGTTTTCAAAAATAATGGCTAATGGCTGTGCAATCTCATCCGCCAAGTCCTTTAGCACCCTCGGATGCAGCGCATCCAGCCCCATGGAGTTGTGCACGTCCAGTTTTTCTAAATAGTCCCGAACCACTTCTTTCTCCACAGAGGGCTGGTCACCTTCTCCCCATATTGTGCTGCCCAGTGCAGCAGTCTGGGAGCTGACCTTGTTCGTGAAGACAGAGGCAAAAAAAGCATTGAGTACATTAGCTTTTTCCACATCCTCAGTCACTAGGTTGCCTCCCTCATTCAGTAAGGGGCCCACACTTTCCTTGACTTTCTTCTTGTTGCTAACATACCTGAAGAAACCCTTCTTGTTACTCTTAACATCTCTTGCTAGCTGCAACTCCAAGTGTGATTTGGCCTTCCTGATTTCACTCCTGCATGCCTGAGCAATATTTTTATACTCCTCCCTGGTCATTTGTCCAATCTTCCACTTCTTGTAAGCTTCTTTTTTGCGTTTAAGATCAGCAAGGATTTCACTGTTTAGCCAAGCTGGTCGCCTGCCATATTTACTATTCTTTCTACACATCGGGATGGTTTGTTCCTGCAACCGCAATAAGGATTCTTTAAAATACAGCCAGCTCTCCTGGACCCCTTTGCCCTTCATGTTATTCTCCCAGGGGATCCTGCCCATCTGTTCCCTGAGGGAGTCAAAGTCTGCTTTTCTGAAGTCCAGGGTCCGTATTCTGCTGCTCTCCTTTCTTCCTTGTGTCAGGATCCTGAACTCGACCATCTCATGGTCACTGCCTCCCAGGTTCCCATCCACTTTTGCTTCCCCTACTAATTCTTCCCTGTTTGTGAGCAGCAGGTCGAGAAAAGCTCTGCCCCTAGTTGGTTCCTCCAGCGCTTGCACCAGGAAATTGTGCCCTACACTTTCCAAAAACTTCCTGGATTGTCTGTGCACCGCTGTATTGCTCTCCTAGCAGATATCAGGGTGATTAAAGTCTCCCATGAGAACCAGGGCCTGCGATCTAGCAACTTCTGCTAGTTGCCAGAAGAAAGCCTCGTCCACCTCATCCCCCTGGTCTGGTGGTCTATACCAGACTCCAACCGTGACATCCCCCTTGTTGCTCACACTTCTCAACTTTATCCAGAGACTCTCAGGTTTTTCTACAGTTTCATACCGGACCTCTGAGCACTCATACTCCTCTCTTACATACAATGCAACTCCCCCACCTTTTCTGCCCTGCCTGTCCTTCCTGAACAGTTTATATCCATCCATGACAGTACTCCAGTCATGTGAGTTATCCCACCAAGTGTCTGTTATTGCTTCAGCAAGTCTCCTTCTCGAGGTCTCTCTTTGAGGACTGAGAGAGTATTAGTGTTCACATGTGTGAGTGCGAGCAGGAGCCTCTTTGGAGTTTTCTCCTTTCCTTTGACGGATTTTACTAGAAAACAGACGTCCCTATTTAGAAGGTAAGAGCCTCCAAGAGGTTTTGGAACCTGCTCAGTCTGATCCATCTGGTGCCAGCTGAATTCTAGGCATGGAAAACACTAGGTTAAGGTGGCAGAATTTTATTCCCTCTGTGGGATTTTGTCCCGTAGAATCACAGGGGACATTAGTGTTCTGAAGAGGGTTCTGATAACTTGAGCTGTGGTTTGGAGGTAGAACAGCTGTCAAGGGTACTGAGGGGGAGGTAGCAGGAGCTCACCCTACAAGGTGGTGGGTTGGCACTGGAGGTTACTAGAAAGGACAAGAAGACTCCATTCTGGGGTTCAGGAGGTGAATTCATCCCTCAGTGGTGGGCAGGTAGTCAGTTTAAATACTCCTGGTTCCAGGTGCCCTTAATTCACCCTGATTCCTCGGGGCGTTTGAGTCTTTGACAGGTTCTCGTTCCCTTGCAGCAGGAGGACGTCATGGCCAGAGTGAGGCACCAGCTCTGCATCATCCGGCACTTGTGCCAGGTGCCTTAGACACTGCAGGGGTTGTGCCTCTGAGGCCTTCAGCAACTCCCGCTCCCTGTTGCAGGTACTGCTCTGGCTCACTGTAAATGCCTTTTGCAGTGTAGTAGTTCCGGGGTGGGGCTCGTCCCTTCCTGGGGTACCTGGGAGCCAGGCCGCCCCGCTACAAAGCGAATAACAGTTAGGGCCCAGACCTTTGGGTAGGGGCTGAGCACACAATTAGCAGTTCGGCGCTCAGGCCTTTGTGCAGGGACTGAGCACACAATCAACAGTTCAGAGCTCAGGCCCTTATGCAGGGACTGAGCACACAATCAACAGTTCAGAGCTCAGGCCCTTATGCAGGGACTGAGCACACAATCAACAGCTCCGGCCCTGGGTCAGGGCGGGGAACAAACCAGTAGTCAGTCAGTGGCCCAGGCCTTGTAGCAGGAGCTGGGTCAGTTTGGGTTAGCCCAGGCCCTAGGTCAGGGCGGGACAGCAAACCAATCGTCAGTCAGAGGCCCAGGCCCCTTGGACAAGGAGGAGGAGAGACTGCCACCCAGCACGGGGTGGCAGGGGGGAACACAGGCCCACCCACTCCACTGTGTTCCAGCCCGGGGCCCTATCCGCAGCAGTCCGTCTGCCGCGCAGTCAGTGGGGATCCTGACCGCAACACACTGACATGGGTTCGGGGTCTGCTATCCCCGGGCCACTTCCCATCTCCTCCTCCATGGGTACCTGTTCCTCCTGAGTTCCGTCTGCTGGGTCGCAGATCATGGGCTCCTCCGGGCCCCGAGCAGCAGGTAGGTCTGTCACTCCCTCTGGGCCCTTGACGGGGGAAGCTCAGACCGTTCCTCAGGATACCGAGCTCTCGGCAGGCTCAGGTCCGCGGGAGCTCGGGCACCAGCGTCTGTCCTCTCTCGCTGCCGGCCAGCTACTGAGCGCTGTGGCTTGGCCTTTATACTTCCTGTCCCGCCCCTGGGAGCCAGGCCGCCCCGCTACATGCAGTATCTCAGCGTATTGGTCAAAGGTATTAGGGAGGTGGTGACCTCAGAGAGAGATGCTGACATCAGTCAGGGGCGCAGGGCCAGGGAAACCTCAGAGACCCCTGTGGCTTTGCTTTAGCAAGTCTCCTTCTCGAGGTCTCTCTTTGAGGACTGAGAGAGTATTAGGGTTCACGTATGTGAGTGAGAGCAGGAGCCTCTTTCGAGTTTTCTCCTTCCCTTTTACTGATTTTACTAGAAAACAGACGTCCCTGTTTAGAAGGTAAGAGCCTCCAAGAGGTTTTTGAACCTGCTCAGTCTGATCCACCTGGTGCCCATTGAATTCTAGGCATGGAAAACACTAGTTCAATGTGACAGAATTTTGTAGTCCACACGGGATTTTGTCCTGTGGAATCACTGGGGACATTAGGGGTTGTCCTTTTCGTTTTACCTTTTCCACCATCCCTCCTTCCTTTCTCTTCATCTCTTACTTCTTTTGTCCTTTCTCCTGTTCCCCTCCCACCACCAGGAGTGGTGTGTGTGTGTGTGTGTGTGTGTGTGTGTGTGTTGCTGGGGATGATCTTCACCTCCTCTTGTGGGAAGTTCATCCAAAACTGTGGGGTTGAAATAGTGCTTGGACTCCACAGACACTAGATGCTGCCATCCTGTGGCTTAGCGTTAGTGTCTCGGATGACTTGGGCAAGATCTCAACCTCCCCGCAACCCACTTCACTGCTGCCAGAATCCCTCCTGCCCCCACTGCTAGACCCGCCTCCCAGCCCAACCTTGGTGGGGGTCTAGAAGAGGTTTCTGATGACTTAAGCTGTGGTTTGGAGGTGGAACAGCTGTCAAGGACACTGAGGGGGAGGTAGCAGGAGCTCACCCTAGAAGGAGGGGGATTGGCACTGGAGGTTACTAGAAAGGACAAGAAGACTCCATTCTGGGATTCAGGAGGTGAATTCATCCCTCAGTGTTGGGCAGGTGCTGAGTGGAAATACTGCTGGTTCCAGGTGCCCTTAATTCCCCCTGATTCCTCGGGGCGTTTGAGTCTGACAGGTTCTCATTCCCTTGCAGCAGGAGGGCGTCACGACCAAAGTGAGGCACCAGCTCCGCATCATCCATCACTTGCGCCAGGTGCCTGAGACACTGCAGGGGTTGTGCCTCTGAGGCCTTCAGCAACTCCCGCTCCCTGTTGCAGGTACTGCTCTGGCTCACTGTAAATGGGGAGCTAGTGGAAGGGGAAATGGAGCCCCCTGGCCCTCACTAAAAGGGAAAGTGGTGGATTCTCCATCTCTTGAAGTCATTGAATGAAACTAGATGCCTTTCTGGAATGTTTGTGCCCAAAAAGTACCTATTGTCCTATACAGTAAGCCTATGATATGCAGGGGGTTAGATGAGATGTTCTAAAGGTCTCTTCTGGCCATAAAGTGTAGTAATTTTGGAAACACTGAGTGTAGCATTGGGAGCAGCCTCTGATGCTTTACTGTCTAGCCGGCTTGCTTCCTAGAATGAAGACGCATCGAGTGGGGTGATCCACAGAGAGTAGCTCAAACCTTCAAAGTGTCAGGCCAGCAGCAGGACATTAGCACTTCAGGGGATGGGTGGGTGTGGCAGTGACATCACAAAGGCCTTTTGCAGGAGCTCAGCCTATTGGTCAAAGTTGTTAGGGAGGTGGTGACCTCAGAGAGAGATGCTCACATCAGCCAGGCAAAACAGGGTCGCAGGGCCAGGGAAACCTCAGAGACCCCTGTGGCTTTGCTTCAGCAAGTCTCCTTCTCGAGCTCTCTTTGAGGACTGAGAGAGTATTAGGGTTCACATATGTGAGTGTGAGCAGGAGCCTCTTTCAAGTTTTCTCCTTTCCTTTTACCCATTTTACTAGAAAACAGAAGTCCCTGTTGAGAAAGTAAGTGCCTCGGAGAGGTTTGTAACCTGTTCAGTCTGATCCACCTGGTGCCATCTGAATTCTAGGCATGGAAAACTCTAGTTTAAGGTGGCAGAATTTTATTCCCTCCCTGGGATTTTGTCCCGTAGAATCACTGGGGATATTAGGAAAACAACAATGAGTCTGGTGGCACCTTAAAGACTAACAGATTTATTTGGGCATAAGCTTTCGTGAGTAAAAACCTCACTTCTTCGGATGCATAGAGTGAAAGTTACAGATGCAGGCATTATATACTGACACATGGAGAGCAGGGAGTTACTTCACAAGTGGAGAACCAGTGTTGACAGGGCCAATTCAAAAATCAGGGTGGATGTAGTCCACTCCCAATAATAGATGAGGAGGTGTCAATTCCAGGAGAGGAAAAGCTGCTTCTGTAGTGAGCCAGCCACTCCCAGTCCCTATTCAAGCCCAGATTAATGGTGTTGAATTTGCAAATGAATTTTAGTTCTGCTGTTTCTCTTTGAAGTCTGTTTCTGAAGTTTTTTTGTTCAATGATAGTGACTTTTAAATCTGTAATAGAATGACCAGGGAGATTGAAGTGTTCACTTACTGGCTTATGTATGTTACCACTCCTGATGTCCGATTTGTGTCCATTTATTCTTTTGCGGAGGGACTGTCCGGTTTGGCCAATGTACATGGGAGAGGGGCATTGCTGGCACATGATGGCATATATGACATTAGTGGATGTGCAGGTGAATGAGTCCCTGATGGTGTGGCTGATGTGGTTGGGTCCTCTGATGCTGTTGCCAGAGTAGATATGGGGACAGAGTAGGCAACGAGGTTTGCTACGGGGATAGGTTCCTGGGTTGGTGTTTCTGTGGTGTGGTGTGTAGTTGCTGGTGAGTATTTGCTTCAGGTTGGGGGGTTGTCTGTAAGCGAGGACTGGCCTGCCTCCCAAGGTCTGTGAGAGTGAGGGATCATTTTCCAGGATAGGTTGTAGATCGTGGATAATGCGCTGGAGAGGTTTTAGCTGGGGGCTGTATGTGATGGCCAGTGGTGTTCTGTTATTGTTCTTGTTGGGCCTGTCCTGTAGTAGGTGATTTCTGGGTACCCGTCTTGCTCTGTCAATCTGTTTCCTCACTTCCCCAGGTGGGTATTGTAGTTTTACGAATGCTTGATAAAGATCTTGTAGGTGTTTGTCTCTGTCTGAGGGGTTGGAGCAAATTCGGTTGTATCTTAGGGCTTGGCTGTAGACAATGGATCGTGTGATGTGTCTTGGATGGAAGCCGGAGGCATGTAGGTACGTATAGCGGTCAGTAGGTTTCCGGTATAGGGTGGTGTTTATGTGACCATCACTTATTTGTACTGTAGTGTCCAGGAAGTGGATCTCTTGTGTGGACTGGTCCAGGCTGAGGTTGATGGTGGGGTGGAAATTGTTGAAGTCCAGGTGGAATTCTTCAAGGGCCTCCTTTCCATGGGTCCATATGATGAAGATGTCGTCAATGTAGCGCAAGTAGAGGAGGGGCACTAGGGGACGAGAGCTGAGGAAGCGTTGTTCTAAGTCAGCCATAAAAATGTTGGCATACTGTGGGGCCATGCGAGTACCCATAGCAGTGCCACTGACTTGAAGGTATAAGTTGTCCCCAAATCTGAAGTGGTTGTGGGTGAGGACAAAGTCACAAAGCTCAGCCACCAGGCTTGCTGTGGCCTCATCAGGGATACTGTTCCTGACAGCTTGTAGTCCATCCTCATGTGGAATATTGGTATAAAGTGCTTCTACATGCATGGTGGCCAGGATGGTGTTTCCAGGAAGAACATCAATGCATTGTAGTTTCCTCAGGAAGTTGGTGGTGTCTCGAAGATAGCTGGGAGTGCTGGTAGCATAGGGCCTGAGGAGAGAGGCCAAATAGCCAGATAATCCTGCCGTCAGAGTGCCAATGCCTGAGATGATGGGGCGTCCAGGGTTTCCGGGTTTATGGATCTTGGGTAGCAGATAGAATACCCCTGGTCGGGGTTCTGGGGGTGTGTCCATGTAGATTTGTTCCCGTACTATAGCTGGGAGTTTCTTGAGCAGATGGTGTAGTTTCTTTTGGTATTCCTCAGTGGGATCAGAGGATAGTGGCCTGTAGAATGTGGTCTTGGAGAGTTGCCTGGCAGCCTCCTGTTCATAATCTGACCTGTTCATTATGACTACAGCACCTCCTTTGTCAGCCCCTTTGATGATAATGTCAGAGTTGTTTCTGAGGCTGTGGATGGCATTGCGTTCTGTACGGCTGAGGTTATGGGACAAGTGATGTTGTTTGTCCACAATTTCAGCCTGTGCACGTCTGCGGAAACACTCTATGTAGAGGTCCAGTCTGTCATTTCGACCGTCAGGAGGAGTCCACGCAGAATTCTTCTTTTTGTAGTGTTGGTAGGAGGGTTCCTGTGGGTCAGTGCACTGTTCAGTGGTGCGTTGAAAATATTCCTTGAGTCGGAGACGAGGAAAGTAGGCTTCCAGATCACCGCAGAACTGTATCATGTTCGTGGGGACGGTGGGACAGAAAGAGAGTCCCCGAGATAGGACAGACTCTTCTGATGGGCTAAGCGTGTGGTTGGAAAGATTGACAATGTTGTTAGATGAGTTGAGGGTACCATTGTTATAGCCCCTAGTGGCAGGTATTAGTTTAGATAACTTACAGTCCTTTTTCCTCTGTAGAGAAGTGAAGTGTGCATTGTAAATGGCTTGTCTCATTTTTGTAAAGTCCAGCCACGTGGAAGTTTGTGTAGAAGGCTGGTATTGTATGAGAGTCTCCAGTTCTGAGAGCTCATTCTTGATCTTCTCCTGTCTGCTGTACAGGATGCTGATCAGGTGGTTCCTCAGTTTCTTTGAGAGAGTGTGTGGCACAATCTCTCACCATACTCAGTGTAGTATGTTGATTGCAATGGATTTTTTACCTTCAGTCCTTTTGGTATGATGTCCATCTGTTTGCATTTGGAGAGGAAGATGATGTCTGTCTGTATCTGTGCAAGTTTTTTGTTGAGGTTGATGGATTTCCACTCCATACGGCTAAATTTAGTGCCTTGCATGGTGTCAAGTATCAGGGGGTAGCCATGTTAGTCTGTATCTACAAAAACAACAAGGAGTCTGGTGGCACCTTAAAGACTAACAGATTTATTTGGGCATAAGCTTTCGTGAGTAAAAACCTCACTTCTTCGGATGCATAGAGTGAAAGTTACAGATGCAGGCATTATATATTGACACATGGAGAGCAGGGAGTTACTTCACAAGTGGAGAACCAGTGTTGACAGGGCCAATTCAAAAATCAGGGTGGATGTAGTCCACTCCCAATAATAGATGAGGAGGTGTCAATTCCAGGAGAGGAAAAGCTGCTTCTGTAGTGAGCCAGCCACTCCCAGTACCTATTCAAGCCCAGATTAATGGTGTTGAATTTGCAAATGAATTTTAGTTCTGCTGTTTCTCTTTGAAGTCTGTTTCTGAAGTTTTTTTTGTTCAATGATAGTGACTTTTAAATCTGTAATAGAATGACCAGGGAGATTGAAGTGTTCACATACTGGCTTATGTATGTTACCATTCCTGATGTCCGACATGGGGACATTAGGGTTTGTCCTTTTCCTTTTACCTTTTCCTCCATCCCTCCTTCCTTTCCCTTCATCTCTTACTTCTTTTGTCCTTTCTCTTGTTCCCCTCACACCACCAGGAGTGGTGTGTGTGTGTGTGTGTGTGTGTGTGTGTGTGTGTGTGTGTGTGTGTGTGTGTGGTGCTGATGGTTCTCTTCTCCTCCCCTTGTGGGGAGTTGATCCAAAACTGTGGGGTTGAAATAGTGCTTGGACCCCACTGACAGTAGATGCTGCCATTGTGTGACTTAGCATTAGTGTCTGGGATGACTTGGGTCAAGATCTCAACCTCCCTGCAACCCACTTCACTGCTGTCAGAATCCCTCCTGCACACCCTGTTAGAGCCGCCTCCCTGCCCAACCTGTGTCAGGGTGGAGAAGAGGGTTCTGATTACTTGAGCTGTGGTTTGGAGGTGGAATATCTGTGAAGGGCACTGAGCAGGAGGTAGCAGGAGCTCACCCTACAAGGAGGGGGGTTGGCTCTGGAGGTTTCTAGAAAGGACAAGAAGACTCCATTTTGGGGTTCAGGAGGTGAATTCATCTCTCATTGACGGGCAGGTGCTGGGTGGAAATACTGCTGGTTCCAGGTTCCCTTAATTCCCCCTGATTCCTCGGGGCGTTTGAGTCTCTGACAGGTTCTCGTTCCCTTGCAGCAGGAGGACGTCAGGGCCAAAATGATGCACCAGCTCCGCATCATCCTGCACTTACGCCACGTGCCTGAGACACTGCAGGGGCTGCGCCTCTGAGGCCTTCAGGAACTCCCGCTCCCTGCTGCAGGTACTGCTCTGGCTCACTGTAAATGGGGAGCTAGTGGAAGGGGAAATGGAGCCCCCTAGCCCTCACTAAAAGGGAAAGTGATGGATTCTCCATCTCTTAATGTCATTTAATTTAGACTAGATACCTTTCTGGAATGTTTGTGCCCAAAAAGTAACTATTGTACTATATAGGAAGCCCATGATATGCAGGGGCTTAGATGAGATGCTCTAAAGGTCTCTTCTGGCCATAAAGTGTAGTAATTTTGGAAACACGGAGTGTAGCATTGGGAGCAGCCTCTGATGTTTTACTGTCTAGCCGGCTTGCTTCCTAGAATGAAGACCCATTGAGTGGGGTGATTCACACAGAGTAGCTCAAACCTTCAAAGTGTCAGGCCAGCAGGAGGACATTAGCACTTCAGGGTTTGGTTGGGTGTGGCAGTGACATCACAAAGGCCTTTTGCAGGACGTCAACTTATTGGTCAAATGTGTTAGGGAGGTGGTGACCTCAGAGAGAGATGCTGACATCAGAGAGAGATGCTGACATGAGGGCCAGGGAAACCTCAGAGACCCCTCTGGCTTTGCTTCAGCAAGTCTCCTCCTTGAGGTCTCTCTTTGAGGAAAGTAAGTGCCTCGGAGAGGTTTGTATCCTGTTCAGTCTGATCCACCTGGTGCCAGCTGAATTCTAGGCATGGAAAACACTAGTTCAAGGTGGCAGAATTTTATTCCCTCCCTGTGATTTTGTCCCGTAGAATCACTGGGGACATTAGTGTTTGTCCTTTTCGTTTTACCTTTTCCTCCCTCCCTCCTTCCTTTCTCTTCATCTCTTACTTCTTTTGTCCTTTCTCCTGTTCCCCTCCCACCACCGGGAGTGGTTTATGTGTGTTTGTGTGTTGCTGGGGGTGCTCTTCACCTCCCTTTGTGGGGAGTTCATCCAAACCTGTGTGGTTGAAATAGTGCTTGGACTCCACTGACACTAGATGCTGCCATCGTGTGGATTAGCATTGGTGTCTGGGATGACTTGGGGCAAGATCTCAACCTCCCCGGAACCCACTTCACTGCTGGCAGAATCCCTCCTGCCCCCCCTGCTAGAGCCGCCTCTCTGGCCAACCTGGGTGGGGGTGGAGAAGAGGGTTCTGATAACTTGAGCTGTGGTTTGGTGGTGGAACATCTGTCAAGGGCACTGAGAGGGAGGTAGCAGCAGCTCACCCTTCAAGGAGGGGATTTGGCACTGGAGGTTACTAGAAAGGACAAGAAGACTCCATTCTGGGGTTCAGGAGGTGAAATCATCCCTCAGCGGTGGGCAGGTGCTGAGTGGAAATACTGCTGGTTCCCGGTGCCCTTAATTCCCCCTGATTCCTCGGGGCGTTTGAGTCTCTGACAGGTTCTCGTTCCCTTGCAGCAGGAGGACGTCACGGCAAAAGTGATGCACCCGCATCATCCGCCACTTGCGCCAGGTGCCTGAGACACTGCAGGGGCTGTTCCTCTGAGTCTTTCAGCAACTCCCACTCCCTGCTGCAGGTACTGCTCTGTCTCACTGTAAATGGGGAACTAGTGGAAGGGGAAATGGAGCCCCCTGGCACTCAGTAAAAGGGAAAGTGGTGGATTCTCCATCTCTCGATGTCATTGAATGAAGACTAGATGCCTTTCTGGAATGTGTGTGCCCAAAAAGTAACTATTGTACTATACAGGAGGCCTATGATATGCAGGGGCTTAGATGAGATGCTCTAAAGGTCTCTTGTGGCCATAAAGTCTACAAATTTTGGAAACACTGAGTGTAGTATTGGGAGCAGCCTGTGATGTTTTACTGTCTAGCCGGCTTGCTTCCTAGAATGAAGACGCATTGAGTGGGGTGATCCACAGAGAGTACCTGTGTCAAGGCTGTATCCCCAGTTTGAAGTTTAGGGTACAAATGTAGGGGCCTGCATGAAAACTTCTAAGCTTAACCACCATCCCAAGGCTAATTTCCTCCCCTGGGTAGCCTTGAGAAACCTTTCACCAATTCCCTGGTGAATACAGATCCAAACCCCTTGGATCTTAAAACAAGGAGAAATAAACCATCCCCCCTCCTTCCTCCCACCAACTTCTGGTGAATACAGATCCAACCCTCTTGGATCTAAAAGAAGGAGAAATTAACCATTCCCCTCCTTCCTCCCACCAACTCCTGGTGAATCAAGATCCAAACTCCTTGGATCTTAAAACAAGGAAAAATCAATCAGGTTCTTATAAATAAGGCTTTTAATTAAAGAAAAAGGTAAAAATCAT